>NC_143585.1:179761413-180016413 GCF_048544385.1 Mastigoproctus giganteus
TAACGTGTAGCGACCACACCACCATGCAATTTCATTTAAACTAACCACAAATTTACAGAATCGGAGGCCACCTCCTTAGGACTTGAGAAGATTTGCTGTAAAGCATGTAAAATGGCCACTGTTCTTGGAATCAGTTAAACATGACTTCCGTGATGAAATTTTAAATTTATTTAGTCAGCTTAATGCCGAAGAACAAGCTTATATCCAAACTGCCTTACTACAGGCAACTGAATGCTCGACTAAGAGAATAGCTCCAAAAAAATTCATCTGTTCCCTGGTAGAATCCCCATCTAACGGTTTTAAGAAAACGCGTTCACAGGGTAAGGAAACTGTATCAAAGACGACGCTCTTGGCTTCCCAATGAAGTACAAAGACTCAGAAATGAATACAGAACCATAAAACATCAGTATAATCTCGAAATCTCAAAGCAAAAAATCGATACCTGGCAGTCTTTCATCTCTACTGTGGGCAACTCGAACCCATGGGGACCACTCTATAAACTTAGCAGAGTCAAATTGCCAACCCATGATATTTACAACTCCATAGTGATCAATGACTCTGAACCCACGACTTGGCATGATACTGTCACAATGATTCTGGATAAATTTTTGCCTCAGGATGATCAGTCATCAGACTCTCCCACTCAATCCATAACAAGAACCCTCAATCTTCAATACTCCTCCACTGTGGATACTGACCTGTTTACTCAACAAGAGCTTCAAACAGCTTTAAATAAAATCAATGTCCAAAAATGTCCTGTACTTGACTTGCTGGAGAATACTGTCATTAAGAAGTTCAGAGAAACTTATCCTGACATCCTGTTAAATCTCTTCAACAAATGTGTTCTCTATGGAACTTTCTCCTCGTCTCTGGAAGAATGCACTAGTCAAATTACTAAGAAAACCCAACAAGCCCCCCATTAGACCCCAGATCCTTCAGTCCCATTTCTCTCCTACCAAATTTGGGAAAACTCTACAAACGATTACTCGCCCCAAGAATCTATGATCATTTCCAAGCTAAAGATGTCTTTTCACATCACCAGTATGGATTCGTTAAGGGCAAGTCCTGTGAAGATGAATTTCTTGAGTAAAAAAATTACATCCAGAATTCTCCATCAAAATCTGAAATGGCCATTTTCATAGACTTTGAAGGTGCTTTTGACTCCTTCTGGTGGGAGAGTGCCATCGCAAGCCTTCGGAACATCTCATGAACCTCTCAGTTGTACCAAGCTATCTGAGCCTACTTTGATGACAGATTTATACAGGTTACTACAAAAACCTGCAGTTTAACACGAACTGTCAATAGAGGATGTCATCTGGGCTCTGTTCTGGGGCCGCTCTTCTGGAACATTACACTGAATACGTGGCTAACAAGACAGTTCGATTTTGCTACTCCATTCGCACATGCTGATGATCTTGTCATTATCTTCTCAGGCAGAATATATATAGCGTTATAACTATGTTGGGATACATGTTTAGGGTTATAATTTTTTACTGAAATTGAAATTTTATTGAAATTGAATCAAAATCATGACTCAGACCAGAGCAGCAAAGCAAAAGGTTAAAGCAAATGGGAGTGCTGTGACTGAGGGGAGAACTGAGGGGGCAGCTGCCCTCTCAATCACAACCTTTTAAAATGCACTACTTGCAGGATATTTGTAGAGCAATCGGGTACAGGACATGATATTGCCATAGGGGATGTCTTGGTGTGCGCGCGATGCAAGGAGTGTTACGAAATCAGGTGACAACTCAGTGTTGTTATGGGCCTATATGAGAGCTTCAAGGACAGCGTGGATGCCCTCAAAAAATCTAAATTGAGGGGCACATCAAGCTCTCAGCTGCCCACCTCAACGCCAGAGCTTGCATTTGGTCATCACACAACACAACTACCAAGGCAGAATGCCCTGGTCCCACAGGAACTAGTAGTTGTTGGTGGCTCTATTGTCAGGGAAACCGAGAACATGCTTTGTAAAGAGGACAGGTGGAACACGACCAGGGTATGTCTGCCAGGGGCAAAGATTGATGACATTGTAGAGCAGATATCATCTTTTAAGGGCATAAAAGGTGATATTGTTCTACACGTTGGCAATAATGATATTAAGAGTAGGAGATCGGCAGAATTCCTTAACAAGTACAGGTCACTGTTGAAAAAAAGCCGTGAATTAGGGTACAATTTGAAAGTGTCTGCAATTCTGCCCAGACACGATAGGAGGGAGTATATGATGAGAACCATGTCGATCAATTCGGCCCTGGAAAGAGTGTACAGGGCTCAAGGGGTAGAATTGTTTTCAGCCCAGTCAGTATTTATTAACAGCAGAGACTGCTTCTATAGGGAGGGGATACACTTAAATAGAAAGGGTGCAAGAATATATGCGATGCTATTAAGGCAATGTAAGGTGGGTCGGAAAACTACTAGCTTGTGGGGACAAAAGAACTAATAGATTAACAGTAGCCATTGGCAGAGGTGAAAGTGATTCATGCACTGCTTCTATTGAAATGAGCAGAAGTGTGAAAAACAAGAAGCAGGATATTTCAGAGACTGCTGGGAGTCATTGCGGTACAAGTAAACACATGGGTTTACTTGTACCGCAGAATAGGAACAGGTGCATGTATAATTGCATGTACACCAATTCTAGGGGTTTGGTAAATAAATTTGATGAATTTGAGGTATTACTCAGAACAACAAAGGCAGATATTGTTGGGACATAAGAGATGTAGTGTCACACAGATATAAGGAATGTAGAACTGGAATTTGGGGAGTACAATGTGTAAAGAAAGGATAGACAGGATAAGAAGGGAGGAGTGGTTATGCTATTAGTTAAGAAACATAAAATCCAAGGAAGTGATGCCAGTCGACATCGCTGGACAGTGCAGTGACTGGGAGATCAAAATTGAGAGGAGAAGTGTGCTATGGGCCTAATGACTCTGATGAGTATAATAAGAAACTGTACAGGGAAATAGAGTGGGCCAGTAAATCAGAGAGTTTTTATAATGGGGGATTTTAATTTCCCAGATACTGACTGAAATTTGTGGGTTGGTCACTCACACACTAGCAAGGTTTTGTGGATTTATTTGAAGATTGTTTTCTACATCAGCATGTTCGGGAGGCAACTAGAGGGAGTAATACTCTTGATTTGATTAACAGTGGTGATTCTTCATGCTTTAAGAATCTGCAGATAAAGGAACTGCTAAGTGGCATTGATCACAGTGTGCTGAACATGGATTTACAAAAAAAGGTAACTACCATCAGCGTTAAAGGGAAGGGTTTTTGCTTTCGTAAAGGCGACTACGATGATCTGACACAGTATTTAAATTCCATACAGTGGGACTAACTGATGATGTTACCGACAGCAAATTCAAAATGGGAAGCATTTGTATTGTAGTTTTAAATGTTTTTCACCAGAAATAAAACACAAAGAAAACAAAAACTGGAGTCTTGATAACTGTATTTATAATAAGTTATATTTGTCTGTATTTACAATAAATTATATTTAACTTTACAACTAAAATATATACATATAAAATATACATTAAAATATACTGGGTTAAGAACAATAAAATACATTAAAATATACTAAATTAAAATCGATAAAACCAAAGCTTTCGAAGGCTCCTGCCTTCTTCTTCAGCGGTATTTTCTTTTTTTTCTGCGGTGCGTCTTTAAATACCAGCAGGTTCACGGTACTCATCACGTGTTTCATTCCCACGTGTTCCGTGCTCTTGTGTTACGGAATCGGAAGTGGCTCGAGAGTGGGTCATGTGGAACCGTTCATCCCTTCTGAGGATAGTAGCCTCAAAGAAGGGATGGATCCGCATTCCTCTATCTCTATTAATGTTCACTGTGGAACAGATCCGCAAACTCTCAAGAGACTTCCGGTCCCAGAACTTATTCGCCCGATCGGTGATGATAGCCTCGTCCGGGGAGATGTGGTGCTGCTTCTCCCAAAAATGCTCGGCCACGGCGGACTTACCATAGTCCGCACTTCTTATTGCCTTAGTGTGCTCCCCAGACGGTCTTTGAGATGGCGTTTTGTTTCCCCTACATAACACTCCCCACAATCCGGGCATCTAATACTGTATACGACCCCACTTGCATTCTCTTTTTGAATGGGGTCCTTTACTCGTGAAACGATTGTGTGCAGCCTCCGCCCCGGAAGCTGCACACAACGTGTCTGATAATTTCTTAGTATTCTAGTTATGTGATCGGTTAGACCCGGATAGTAGGGAATATATGCAGTGGATACTGGCGTAAAAGATTCGCCTCTCCTCTGATTTCCTTTAATATATTTTTCTATAATCCTCTGGGGGTAGCCACATTTTGTAAGATCCGTCGTGACACGTTCATACTCTATCTTCCTATCCTCGGAGGTACTACAGTGTGATTTTGCCCTGTCAACTAATGTTCTAACCACACTGTTCCTATGATGGTTGGCCTCAGCTGAATTGTAGTGCGAATATTGACCTTTACACATCGATTTCCTATAGACCTTAGTCAGTTGTTGGTCTTCCCTACAGATCAACACATCTAGGAACGGCAAAACTCCTCCTTCTTCTGCCTCCGAGGTAAATTGTATGAATGGGGAGAAGCCATTTAAAATATTCAACACCTGATCTTCACTCCCCTTTCGAATAATTGAAAACGTATCATCTACATATCTTTTCCAGGGGCGCATAGGGAGAACACTAACATTAAATATTCTAGCCTCGAGCTCCTCCATAGCTAAATTAGCTATAATTGCGCTAATGGGGGAGCCCATGGCTGTACCGTTAACCTGCTTATACATAGTATTATCAAACACCATGGTGGTACTTGAGAGGCATAATTCTATACCTTTCTCAATATCCTCTAAATTTAATTGTGCAAATGTGACCCCTAAATCACAAAGGAGGGTCAAAGACTTTAACATTAGCATTAGCATTAGTAGAGGCATTTGATGCAAGAAAGCAAGCGTATGCAGCATCAGCCAAAAAAAAATAAATAAATAAATAATAAATTAAAATAAATAAATCAAAAATAACCACTTCCACTTCACCCCTCTGATCGATCGAAATACCTGTCCAGCTGAGCCTTAAACTTATTAGTCTATCAACTTCCACAACAAGGGATGAACGTCTGTTCCACCTACCAACCACCCGCTGGCTAAAGGCAAATTTCCGAACTTCTATTCTACATCTGTCTTTCCCCAATTTGAATTTATGCCCTCTCAAGTGATTATTCCGAGCAAGAGGAAGAATCCCATCAGCATTGAGCATGCTCAAACGATTCAAGGCTTTGTACACCTCTATCACATCACCTCGCTGGTGCCTAGTCTCCAGACACTGTAATTCGCAAAACTTCAGCCTTTCTTCGTAAGAGCACCCCTTTGTTCCATTCACTAATCTTGTTGCCCTTCTCTGTACTCGTTACAGCAGCTCTACATCCTTCTTGAAATGAGGCCTCCAGGCCTGTACACAGTACCCTAGGTGTGGCCTGACCATTGCCTTGTACAAGGGAATAATCACCTCCTTATCCCTGCTAGAAACATTCCTACATATCATTGACAATACACCATGAGCTACTCTTGCAGCCCGTCTGCACTGCTCAGAGAACTTCATATCTGCCTGCACAACAACCCCCCCAGGTCCCTTTCATTCTCTAGCACTCTCAGTGTAGTACCACAGAGTTGATACGTTCCTCTGAGTTTGCTGTTTCCCATATGTAGTACTTTACATTTGTCAATGTTAAACTTCATTTGCAACCTATCAGCCCATCTGCTCAAACTTTCCAGATCCTGTTGAAGCATCATAGTGTCAGAAGTGTCCCTGACCACCCTGCCAACCTTCGCATCGTCTGCAAACTTGGACATTAGGCTTGATATACCATCATCAATATTATTATAAATACAGAGAACAATAAAGGACCCAATAGCGAACCCTGTGGGACTCCACTAATAACATTAGTCCACGATGAGCAGTGTCCATTGATTACCACACTCTGTCTTCATCCCCGCAACCACCCCTTTATCCATAGCAGCAATTTGCCTCCAATGTCACACTGCTCCAATTTGTGCAGCAGTCTTCCATGTGCAACAGAATCAAAATAATTTCTGAGATCCAAGTATATAATATGAAAGTTATTCCCTGCATCCAGTTCTTTTGTGACTGCATCATAGTATCCAATCAAATTGCTCAGGGAAGACTTCCCCTTAACAAAACCATGCTGTGTCCGAGCTATAACTGATGTCTTGTCTAGATGATCCTGCCGTGCTGTTTAACTATTGCCTCCATTAATTTTCCGGGAACAGAAGTTAAACTCACAGGTCTATAATTACTTCTGTCAGCCTTCGATCTTTCCTTGTGAATTGAGATCGCATTTGCACATCTCCAGTCCATGGGTACCGCCCCTGAGTCCAAGAAAGCTCTCATAATTATGGCTAAGGGTTTGCTTATTTCCTTTGCTGCCTCATTTAATATAACTGGATAGATCCCATCCACCCCAGGTGCCTCTCTTGTGTTTATCTTCAACAATTTCTCCTCCACTTTACTCTCAGTTATTACAAGAATCTCTAGCTTACTGCTATAGTTGAATACACCTCTGGCATTCCCCTGGCTGAATAACTCCTCATGTGTGAATGTCGATACAAAATATTCATTTAGTTTGTTAGCTACCAGCAGGTAGCTAACAAACTAAATGAATTTGTTAGCAGGGTCATCAACAGTTCACCAGTCGATATCAAGTGGACCAATCTGATTCATCCTCTTCCTTCTGGAGTGTACATAAATAAAGAACTCTTTGCTGTTTTTCTTCGCATCCCTTGCCAAAGATCTCTCGTAATCTGCCTTCGCTTGCCTAAACTCCTTTGTAACTTGGTTACAGATCAACTTGTATCTATCATAGGCTTCTGTGTCACGTGTTAATTTGTATGTATCCCATGTATTTTTCTTCTCTGCCATATGCCTCATTAGTTCATATGACATCCATTTATGCCTAAACCTTAAACAATATTTCTTAGTTGGTATGTAAAGCCTAGTAGCTTGCAAGGTAAGTTCTTTGAATGCTTCCCATTTTGAATTTGCTGTTGGGAACATCATCAGTTGATCCCACTGTATAGAATTTAAATACTGTCTCAGTCCATCGTAGTCGCCTTTACGAAAGCAATACCCCTTCCCTTTACCCCTAATGGTAGTTACCTCTTGGAGTAACTCCCACTTCAGAACACTGTGATCAATGCCCCCTAATGGTTCATTTATCTGCAGATTCTTAATGCATGAAGAATCAATACTGATGATCAAATCAAGAGTTTTACTCCCTCTAGTTGGCTCCCGAACATGCTGATGTAGAAAACAATCATCTAATAAATCCACAGAAGCCTTGCTAGTGTGTGAGTGACCAGCCCCCAAATTCCAGTCAATATCTGGGAAATTAAAATCCCCCATTATAAGACTCTGATTTACTGGCCCACTCTATTTCTCTGTACAGTTTCTTATTATACTCATCAGAGTCATTAGGCCTATAACAAACTCCTACTCTCAATTTGGATCTCCCAATGCTTATGTCACACCAAACTGACTTGACACTGCACTGTCCAGCGATGTCGACTGGCTTCACTTCCTTGGATTTTATGTGTTTCTTAACTAATAGCATAACCCCTCCTCCCTTCCTATCCTGTCTATCCTTTCTGTAGACATTCGACTCCACAAATTGCAGTTCTGCATTCCTTATATCTGTGTGACACCACTTCTCTGAAATTCCAACAATATCTGCCTTTGATGTTTTCAGCAATACCTCAAATTCATCAAATTTATTTACTAAACTCCTAGCATTGGTGTACGCGCAAGTATACATGCACCTGCTCATCCTCTTAGCCACCCTAACACAACCCATGTGTTTACTTGTACCCCCATGATTCCCAGCAGTCTCTGAAATATCCTGCATCTTATTTTCCAGGCTGCTGCCCTTTCCAATAGAAGCAGCGCAAGAATCACTTTCTTCTCTGCCAGTGATTACTGTTAATCTATTAGTACTTGTATCCCCTCAATCTAGCAGTTTTGCGACCGACTTAACACTACCTCGATAGCATCAGCAAATATTCTTGCACCCTCTATATTTAAGTGTATCTCATCCCTGTAGAAGCAGTCTCTCCTGTTAACAAGCAGTCTCCTGTCGACTGACCTAAATAATTATAGACCTATCCGTTTAACTACTGTTCCAGGATAATTAATGGAGGCACTGGTTAAAGAAGCACTGCAGAGTCATCTAGACAAGGCTTGAGTTACAGCTCGGACACAGCATGGTTTTGTTATATAAACGTCTTGCCTGGCCAATTTGATTGGATACTATGTTGCAGTCACAAAAGAACTGGATGCAGTGAATAATTTTGATATCACATATTTGGATCTTAGAAAGGCTTTTGATACTGTTGCACATGGAAGACTGCTGCACAAATTGTAGCAGTGTGACATTGGAGGCAAAATACTGCTATGGATAAAGGGGTAGTTGAGGTGGAGAAGACAGAGGATGGTAATTAATGGACACTGCTCAGTGTGGACTAATGTTAATATTGGAGTCCCTCAAGGTTCAGTGTTGGGTCCATTATTGTTTTTTTGTATTTATAAATGATATTGATGATGGTATATCAAGTTTAATGTCCACGTTTGCAGACGATTCAAAGGTTGGCAAGGTTGTTAAGGGCACTACTGACACTATGCTACTGCAACAGGATCTGGAAAGGTTGAGCGGATGGGCTCAGAGGTGGCAAATGAAGTTTAACATTGACAAATGTAAAGTACTACATATGGGAAACAGCAACACCACAGCACCGTATCAACTCTGTCGTAGTACACTGGCAGTGGTAGAGAATGAACAGGAGGCCAGAAACAATTAAAGATCACAACAACACATAATATAACGAACATAACACTACATGTTTCTGGCCGATGTACAGAGTTTCGTATCATCATAGAGTAACAGGCGGAGATGAACTAATGTTCCTGGAGCCGCTATACAGAAGATACTATACAAGGCAAAGCAAAAGGCTCAAGCTAATTGAATTGCTGTGGCTTCTGAACTGAGCAGAACTGAGGGGTGCAGTTGTCCTCTGACTCACAGCCTTATAAAATGCACTGTTTGCTTGATGGTTGCAGAGGAATCGGGTATGGGACATGATACTGCCAAGGGGGATGTCTTTGTGTGTGCGCGATGCAAGGAGTGTATCGATATCAAGCAACAACTCGGCGTTCTTGTGGGCCTATATGAGAGCTTGAAGGACAGGGTGGATGCCCTCGAAGAAACTAAATTGAGGGGCCCATCAAGCTCTCAGCTGCCCACATCAAAGCCAGAGCTTGCACGTGGGCATCGCGTGACACAGAGACAACCCCCAAGGCAGAATGCGCTGGTCCCGAAGGAACTAGTAGTTGTTGGTGACTCTATTGTCAGGGAAACGGGGAACATGCTTTGTAAAAAAGATAGGTGGAACAGGACCAGCGTATGTCTTCCAGGGGCAAAGGTTGATGACGTTGTAGAGCAAATATCATCTTTTAAGGGCACAAAAGGTGATATAGTTGTACACGTTGGCACTAATAATATTAAGAGTAGGAGACCGGCAGAATTACTTAACAAGTACAGGTCACTGTTGAACAAAAGCCGAGAATTAGGGTTGAATTTGAAAGTGTCTGCAATTCTGCCCAGACACGATAGGAGGGAGTATATGATGAGAGCCATGTCGATCAATTCGGCCCTGGAAAGATTGTGCAAGGCTCAAGGGGTAGAATTTTTTTCAGCCTGGACTGTACTTGTTAACAGGAGAGATTGCTTCTACAGGGATGGGATACACTTAAATAGATAGGGTGCAAGAATATTTGCTGATGCTATCGAGGCAGTGTTAGGTGGGTCGGAAAACTGCTAGCTTGGGGGGAGACAAAGACCAATAGATTGACAGTAGCCACTGGCAGAGGTGAAAGAGATTCTTGCACTGCTTCTATTAGAATGAGCAGAAGCCTGGAAAACAAGATGCATGGTATTTCAGAGACTGCTGGGAGCCATTGCGGTACAAGTAAACACATGGGTTGTGTTAGGGTAGCTAAGAATAGAAACAGGTGCAGGTATACTTGCGTGTACACCAATGCTAGGAGTTTAGTAAATAAATTTGATGAATTTGAGGTATTGCTCAAAACATCAAAGGCAGATATTGTTGGGATATCAGACACGTGGTGTCACACAGATATAAGGGATGCAGAACTGCAATTTGGGGAGTACAACGTCTACAGAAAGGATAGACAGGATAGGAAGGGGGGAGGGGTTATGCTATTAGTTAAGAAACACATAAAAACCAAGGAAGTGAAGCCAGTCGACATCGCCGGACAGTGCAGTGTTGAGTCAGTTTGGTGTGACATAAGCATTCGGAGATCAAAATTGAGAGTAGGAGTGTGCTATAGGCCTGATGACTCTGATGAGTATAATAAGGAACTGTACAGGGAAATAGAGTGGGCCAGTAAATCAGAGAGTCTTACAAAGGGAGATTTTAATTTCCCAGATATTGACTGGAATTTGGGGGCTGGTTACTCACACACTAGCAGGGCTTTTGTGGATTTATTGGATGATTGTTTTCTACATCAGCATGTTCGGGAGGCAACTAGAGGGAGTAATACTCTTGATTTGATTATCAGCAGCCATTCTTCATGCATTAAGAATCTGCAGATAAACGAACCACTAGGTGGCAGTGATCACAATGTGCTGAAGTGGGATTTACTCAAAGAGGTAACTACCATTAGAGGTAAAAGAAAGGGTTATTGCTTCCGTAAAGGCGACTACGATGGACTGAGACAGTATTTAAATTCTATACAGTGGGACCAACTGATGATGTTACCAACAGCAAATTCAAAATGGGAAGCATTCAAAGAACTTATCTTGGAAGCTACTAGGATTTACATACCAACTAAGAAATATTGTTCAAGGTTAAGGCCAAAATGGATGTCAGATGAACTAATGAGGCATATGGCAGAGAAGAAAAATGCATGGGATACTTACAAATTAACACATGACACAGAAGCCTATGATAGATACAAGTTGATATGCAACCAAGTTACAAAGGAGGTTAGGCAGGCAAAGGCAGATTACGAGAAATCCTTGGCAAGGGATGCAAAGAAAAACAGCAAAGAGTTCTTTACTTATGTAAACTCTAGAAGGAAGGGGATGAATCAGATTGGTCCACTTGATATTGATGGGTCAACTGTTGATGATCCTGCTCAGGTAGCTAACGAACTAAATGAATATTTTGCATCGACATTCACACATGAGGAGTTATTCAGCAAGGGGAATGCCAGAGGTGTATTCAAATCTAGCAGTAAGCTACAGAATCTTGAAATAACTGTGAGTAAAGTGAGGAGAAACTGTTGAAGATAAACACAAGAAAGGCACCCGGGGTGGATGGGATCTATCCAGTTATATTAAAGGAGGCAGCAAAGGAAGTAAGCAAACCCTTAGCCATAATTATGAGAGCTTCCTTGGTCTCAGGGGAGGTACCCATAGACTGGAAATGTGCAAATGTGACCCCAATTCACAAAGAAGGATCAAAGGCTGACACAAGTAATTATAGACCTGTGAGCTTAACTTCTGTTCCAGGAAAATTAATGGAGGCACTGGTTAAAGAAGCACTGCAGGATCATTTAGACAAGACTTCAGTTATAGCTCCGACACAGCATGGTTTTGTTAAGGGGAAGTCTTGCCTGACCAACTTGATTGGATATTATGATGCAGTCACAAAAGAACTGGATGCAGGGAATAACTTTGATATTATATACTTGGATCTTAGAAAGGCTTTTGATACTGTTGCACATGGAAGACTGCTACACAAATTGGAGCAGTGTGACATTGGAGGCAAATTGCTGCTATGGATAAAGGGGTGGTTGAGGGGGAGAAGACAGAGAGTGGTAATCAATGGACACTGCTCATCGTGGACTAATGTTATTAGTGGAGTCCCTCAGGGCTCAGTGTTGGGTCCATTATTGTTTTCTGTATTTATAAATGATATTGATGATGGTATATCAAGCTTAATGTCCTAGTTTGCAGATGATACAAAGGTTGGCAGGGTTGTCAAGGACACTACTGACACTATGCTGCTGCTGCAACAGGATCTGGAAAGGTTGAGCTGATGGGCTGAGAGGTGGCAAACGAAGTTTAACATTGACAAATGTAAAGTACTACATACGGGAAACAGCAACCCCAGAGCAACGTATCAACTCTGTGGTACTACACTGACAGTGGTAGAGAATGAAAGGGACTTGGGGGTGGTTGTGCAGGCAGATATGAAGTTCTCTGAGCAGTGCGGACGGGCTGCAAGAGTAGCTCATGGAGTATTGTCAATGATATACAGGAATTTTTCCAGCAGGGATAAGGAGATGATTATTCCATTGTATAAGGCAATGGTCAGGCCACACCTAGAATACTGTATACAGGTCTGGAGGCCTCATTTCCAGAAGGATGTAGAGCTGCTGGAACGAGTACAGAGAAGGGCAACAAGATTAGTGAATGGAACAAAGGGGTGCTCTTACGAAGAAAGGCTTAAGTTTTGCAAATTACAGTGTCTGGAGACTAGGCACCAGCGAGGTGATCTCATAGAGGTGTATAAAGCCTTGAATGGTTTAAGCATGCTCAATGCTGATGGGATTCTTCTTCTAGCTCAGAAAAATCACTTGAGAGGGCATAAATTCAAATTGAGGAAAGACAGATGTAGGATAGACGTGAGGAAATTTGCCTTTAGCCAGCGGGTGGTTGGTAGGTGGAACAGACTTGCATCCCTTGTGGTGGAGGTTGATAGCCTAAATAAGTTTAAGGTTCAGCTGGACAGGTATATGGAACGAACAGAGGGGTGAAGTGGAAGTGGGTTTTTTTTGGCTGATGCTGCATAAGCTTGCTTTCTTGCATCAGATGCCTCTACTAATGCTAATGCTATTGCTAAAGTCTACATGTCTACATGTCTACATCATTTGAACATCACGTGTTCCAGGAGACAAGAAAAGTACAATTGATATTTGGAAGAGATATAAGATTCTGATATTAAAAACTCCTAAAGACTCAGAATAATCACCCCATTCACATTGGATGAGATTACAACTGCAATATTTAGAATCCTAGAGTTTTCCCGGACATAAAGTGCGGGAAAACTCTAGGATTCGATCGAATCCATCCAGAATTCTTGAGAAACTATGGAATAAATACGCGAATGTGGCTCTCCAGATTTTTTTTCTGATATCCTGAGAACAGGGAATCTCCTTCAATTTTTTAAACTTACGAACGTCATTGCCCTATTAAAGCCAGGGAAGGCGGACGACAGGCCAGAGAACTACCGACCGATTTCCCTATTAAATGTAAGCTATAAACTATTGGAATGTCTATTATTAAATAGGATTGGCCAAAAGATTTTACCATATCTGTTGAGCAAGCTGGATTCAGACCAGCTAGCGGCTGCGCAGACCAAGTCCTCTCTTTAACAACTTATATAGAGGCTGGCTTCCAGCGGAACCTTAAAACCTCGGTCACGTTTATAGATCTCTCTGCAGCTTATGATACTGTGTGGCGAGAAGGAATAATTTACAAACTCTTACAAGTCATACCGAGTAGAACTGTTGCCCAGTTAATCAACAATATGCTGACTGATAGGCTGTTTAGAGCAGTTAGAGGAAGTCTAATCAGCAAATGGAGGAAGCTGAATAATAGTTTGCCTCAGGGCTCAGTACTGGCCCCTCTACTCTTTAGCTTATATATTGCAGATATACCTATAACAAAGGCGAGAAAATTTGGATACGCTGATGACTGGGTCCTTGGAAAATTTGGATACCCTGATGACTGTCTACGAGACATAACAAGACAAATTAAACAGAACAAATACTCACAGACGATTTTAAAATATTAAGTTAGTACTTTCGAAAATGAAGACACCAACCTAATAAAAACAAGACTGAGGTGACTTGTTTTCACCTATGTAATAAAATGGCAACAACAAATATCAGTGTGTTCTCCGACGGAGTATTCCTAAAAATACCCTAAATACCCTAAAAATATTTAGGGTATTTAGCAAATACCCTAAATATCTGGGTGTTACTCTGGATAGAACCGTGTCGTATAAACAGCATTTAGAAAGATCTACAGCAAAGATAAGAACTCGGAATAACATTCCTCAGAAATTATGTGGTTCGACATGAGGATCCTGGGCAGTTACACTCCGCTGTACCAATATAGGTTTAGTGTTCTCTACTGCAGAATACTGCAGCCATGTTTGGATAAACAGTTCACATGTCAAATTAATCGACACTCAATTAAACTATACTAAGCGGTTGATTAGAGGGACAATAAGATCGACCCCCGACTTTTTGGCTGCCAATTCTAAGCCACATACCTCCTTCACATCTAATAAGATCTGCAGCTCTTCTCCGAGAGTATAAAAGCAAAATGGAGATCCCAAGTTTACCAATCCACAATGATTTTGCTGATACCATAATGGAAAGACTACCTTCTAGGAAACCTTCAGTCAGAACAGCATTGAAATTGACAAGCGCAAATTTTGATCTGATTACTGAATGGAAACGGGAATGAACTCCTATCGATCACTAGATACAGCAGCCTTAACATTCATAACCAAGAAACCTGATGGATTTGATCTCCCTAG
This sequence comes from Mastigoproctus giganteus, assembly GCF_048544385.1. Classification (NCBI taxonomy): domain Eukaryota; kingdom Metazoa; phylum Arthropoda; class Arachnida; order Uropygi; family Thelyphonidae; genus Mastigoproctus; species Mastigoproctus giganteus. Next base: position 179,776,055 of record NC_143585.1, read on the forward strand.
AAGAATATGGTAAAAAGTGAATCTAATTAGGACTAAACATGGAAGATGTGCTGTTGCATTGTATAAATGGAAATGGATTGACGCCCCGGGATGTGACTGCGGTGACGGAAGGCAGACCATCAAACACAAGCAAAAACACATAATACAGGACTGCCCTCTTAGGGCAGTCCTGTATGATGTGTTTTTGGTCAATTGATTATATTAATAAATTGGACAAACAACACATAATATACACGAACATAACACTACATGTTTCTGGCCGCTGTAATCATCCCCATTCACATTGGATGAGATTACAACTGCAATATTTAGCATAAAGTGCGGGAAAACTACAGTATTCGATGGAATCCATCCAGAATTCTTGAGAAACTATGGAATAAATAAGCGAATGTGGCTCTCCAGATTTTTTTTCTGATATCCTGAGAACAGTGAATCTCCCTCGATTTTTTAAACTTACGAAGGTCATTGCCCTATTAAAGCCAGGGAAGGCGGACGACAGGCCAGAGAACTACCGACCGATTGCCCTATTTATTAAGTGTAAGCTATAAACTATTGGAATGTTTATTATTAAATAGGATTGGCCAAAAGATTTTAGACCATATACATTTTAGATTATTAAAGATTTTAGATTTTTAATTTTCAGATAAAAAGAACTATAGTAGTCCATATATATAATATATAAATTTTGTACAAATGATATACAGTTGTTAATTTTTAATAATTCTTTTAATACTATAAATATGACTAATTGTGAACTTTTACCGAATTGAATAGACTCGTGTGGTTTGAGGTGAGACGTTATAATTCCTTCTTGATTGATGGAGTGGTTGTTTTGAGGTCTAAGAATTGCCATACGATAAATACTTCATAACTGGGTTGTCACTATTGGAACACGGTACCTGCCCACCCACCGATGATTATTATTATTATTAGCTGTATGGTGTAAGGAAGCCTGAGGCATATATTGCAACAGCCAAAAAAAAAAAAAAAAAAAAAAAAAAAATTCGATTACTCCGAGAGAGAGAGAGAGAGAGAGAAAGAGAGTGTGTGTGCCAAGCCCATATGAAGCCAACTAGCTTCGAACCGGTGCAACCGGTGCCGTCTGGGTGTAAAGTGTAAAGTCTAAAGTGTGTTTAGGATCAAGCGGCACCAGGGGTTTCCCCATCTCCACGTAGTTTACATTGTGGGTGAACCAGTTGACTGGAAAAGCCAGAGATTCAAAAGTGTATGGACTTTGTATATGTGTGATGCCTTGTACCGTTGTTCATCTGGTCATTTATCCGCCAGACCCCTACTGAGACCCGACGTTGTCCCACTTTCGCCCCGTGGAGGCAGACCAGGTACTCACTAGTATATAATTCACTCTGGCAGGTCCTGCCACCTAATTTCCTGAGATTTCAGTGGCTAGGACCTAAAAAAAAAAAAAAAAAAATCGCGTACGCGTCGCGGGGAGCGCTAGAAGTCCAAAATGTTGGGCAAAATTAATTTAGATTGTCTGGGGCATGTTCACGTTGCTGTCAGATAGAGTGGGGTGAAGGCTGAAGACTGGGGGGCAGATAGACAGAAATATGGGGCCGAAAGGAAGGCAACTCCAGTTTACAGTGGGGCATGCCCATGCCCCACTAGGGGGAAGAAATAGGGTGGCAGGGGCGAAGGGGACAGCAAACTGTCCCCTCCCCGCTCTGCCAGGAATAGGTAAGACAGTGAGCCAAACAAGGGAGCTGGCCCAAGTTGCCAATGTGGCCTGTGTGCATGAGTGGGAGCAAACCAGACCGTAGAGTCAGGTCCACACCATCCAGAAAAACTTGAGGCCCAGCAGAGGCGATCCAATGTTGGTTTGGCTGAATAGGTTTTGCAAAATGTCACAGTTGGGAGTCATTCATAGGACTGTTGTCCCGTCCGGTAGTCAATGTTCTGGGAAGTGGAGTTTTGTCACTTCTCATAAGAGTTCCAGTTTTGTCTTGCATGAAGGATCAAGCAGTGAAACCTGTCATCTGGTTGGGGGTCTCTGAGAAGCTTTGTTTGACACATCTGGGTGGTGGTGGTGGTGCCCATCTGAGAATAAGTAACAGTAGTCTTCTCTATCAGAGAAGTGTTAGTTATTTGAAGTAGCGAAATACCTAGTCAACTCATTGTGAAGGTGTTCACAATATGTGATATGAATAAACGATGCATTCGTACTACCATGCATTCAAAGTAGGAATTATGCAAGTGCCATACCCATGCATAAACAACCGCTTTCAGACTTCCATCTGTTGTAATGGAGGTAAACAACTTAAATAAGTTCAAGGCAGAACTGGACAAACATTTTTAGTAAATGAATGGGAGTAATGTTGTAATGAGAAGGGTTTTTTTCTTTTGGCTGTTTCTAAATAAACTTGCTTTCTTGCTTCATATGCCTGTACTAATGGTGAAGCGGTGGTATTCAGAAAATATTGGTTTACCGGAAAAAAAAAATCACAGATTTCCAGAGGGCGGTCTTGCATAGTTGTTTAGGTGCGTGATTCAAGTCATGTGGAGATATGTTGTTCATGATTGGGCAAAGTGATGGTGTACTTGTCATAAAAATATATTTCATAATAACGTTAATTTTGCAGGTTTAAGACAGCGTTTTTAACGCTGTGGATATATTTATTCGTGAATAATCTGTAATTCCGAATTTTGGCTCTAATTTGATTAATTACATCCTTTCAACGATACTGAGTAAATTAGAGGTCTTAAAAGTAAGTAAGATTTATTTTTACTAAACAGACAAGTTAAATATCTTAGGATTTATTTTCGCTTAATATAATTAAGCGTCAGTATTAGATAGTACCGTATAGTGGAAAGTATTGAGCACTTTCACCTACTTTTACCGCAATTCCAAATAAAAATCAAATAATAAATTTAAAAAAAAATCATAAAAATATGAAAATGAAGTATAACTGTTAAGCATTTGAATTTTCTAATGCCATCAGACCCAGCTGGAGGAAATTCAAAGGAGGTAACTTCCAGTAATTGACATCTCGCTGTCCAAGAGCTGCTTCTAAGAAATAACAGAAGTAAATAAATTATGGGCCATTATATAAATGATTCATTTATATAAGGTTTTAATTAATTAGTCATGAATTGTTAAAATTATTCATATGAAATTAGTTCCAGTCTATATGGTTTTACATCGAACCCGATTAAGTTTCTGAAGGCACCTCTGTTTAGTGGGTGTGTTGATTTCTAAATATAGAATATATAATAAAATGATCATGAATAATTCTTTTCTTTTCATATAGCAAACGGTATGTAACAACTTAACTGGTTTGTTTATTATACTGATTGTAATTTTCTTATATTTTGATCTTACAAATTAAAAATTTTTGAAATTTGTGGCAGTTTTATACCATTATATATCCATGATTTTATGCTAATCATTATTGTATGCTGGTGAAATTATTCAAGTTATGACAAGCATTGCTACAGTGAAAATTCAACTCATGGAACCTTATAAACCCTCAGTATGTTACAAATATTTTGGTCCTGACAAGATTAAAATATATGACATTTGTATTGAAGCTTTTATCTTTACAAAGAAGAGGTCAATTTTTTTCTCTTTTTGCAGGACCTTTAGTTTTTGAATGTTTTTGGCATAGTGGGCACTGAATAATATTATACAGTTCCTACTGAATAATATTTCCCTAGTTACACTATTAGCATGTTGGCCAAGGTGGATCTAGTGCTAAACAATACAGTAATGCCTCATTTAATGGAATTTAACATTGTACATTTTGTTAGTGAATATTTAATTATACAACAATTATGTAAAGAAATGAGCATTTTTTTATATAGCAGCCTGCCTCCGTGGGGCAAGGATGGTAACCAGTGAAGCACATACTCTGTGCCCTAATCAACTATGACACTGATTACTCAACCCATATAACATAACTCAACATGTTCATCACTGCACTGATTGTCTTTGCTGGGTGTTAGTACCTCCACATACATATAATGTCGTGTTGCCATTGACTAGGAGTCAACCTGGTTCCATGATTTTTGTGTTGCTAACAGCAAAGTAATTTCTAAGAAGTTGTTAAACTGCTTGTCTGGATTTATAGTAGTAGTAGTGGCATGTGATGCAAGAAAGCAAGTATATGAGCCTATGCAGCATCAGCTAAAAAAATTCCTTTCCTATTCCTTTCCCAGGCCGCCAGCCCCCTTTTTGAAATTGGCCAACACAGACACCTGTTAATATTTCACAGTTACCCTAAATTCCTACGGGCCAACCTGTTGCAGACTACCAGACGCTAGCCCTATTGTCTTGGACATGGAATTAGACCTGTGCTCACTTCCTGTTTGTCTCCTGGGGTCTCTGATCAAAGGGATGTTCCGACTAATTCGGCTCAACTTTCTATTGTTTTCGTGCGACCTTACTCTTTGTCGCCTATTCACCGATGGCTCTGCTACCCGTTTTAGACCTTCAGATTTGTTTACGGTACTTATAGCTGAGTGTTTATCCATCTGTTGGTAGAAATTTCGTGCAGTAATTCTCACGACTCTCCCTTCCCTCCGATTAGCCCTTTCCTTAATTTAATCTCCCACATATTTTTAACGATCCACTTTGCTCAATTTATTTGATTTGTTATATTTTATTTTACAATAAAACTATTCCTAACCTATCCTTCCTTATTAAATTCTCAGTTTGGGAACGACGATCTGTTATCTTTATATACAATTTACTTGTAAGATTTTACATCTTACAAGAGACTGCTATTTTAGAGCCATTGCGGTACAAGTAAACACATGGGTTGTGTTAGGGTGGCTAAGAATAGGAACGGGTGTATACTTGCATGTATACCAATGCTAGCAGTTTGGTAAATAAATTTGATGAATTTGAGGTATTGCTCAAAACATCAAAGGCAGATATTGTTGGAATATCAGAGACATGGTGTCACACAGATATAAGGAATGCAGAACTGAAATTTGGGGAGTACAATGTGCACAGAAAGTATAGACAGGATAGGAAGGGAAAGAGGGGTAATGCTGTTAGTTAAGAAACACACAAAATCCAAGGAAGTGAAGCCAATCGACATCGCAGTGCAGTGTCAAGTCAGTTTGGTGTGACACAAGCATTGGGAGATCAAAATTGAGAGTAGGAGTGTGCTATAGGCCTAATGACTCTGATGAGTATAATAAGAAACTATACAGGGAAATAGTGGGCCAGTAAATCAGAGTCTTATAATGGGGAATTTTAATTTCCCAGATATTGACTGGAATTTGTGGATTGGTCATTCCCACACTAGCAAGGCTTTAGTGGATTTATTGGATTGTTTCCTACATCAGCATGTTCAGGAGGCAACTAGAGGGAGTAATACTCTTGATGTCATTATCAGTACTGGAGGTACCCATGGACTGGAAATGTGCAAATGTGACCCCAATTCACAAGGGAGGATCAAAGGCTGACACAAGTAATTATAGACCTGTGAGTTTAACTTCTGTTCCCGGAAAATTAATGGAGGCAGTGGTTAAACAAGCACTGCAGGATCATCTAGACAAGACTTCAGTTATAGCTCGGACACAGCATGGTTTTGTTAAGGGGAAATCTTGCCTGACCAATTTGATTGGATACTATGATGCAGTCACAAAAGAACTGGATGCAGGGAATAACTTTGATATTATATACTTGGATCTTAGAAAGGCTTTTGATACTGTTGCACATGGAAGACTGCTGCACAAATTGGAGCAGTGTGGCATTGGAGGCAAATTGCTGCTATGGATAAAGGGGTGGTTGAGGGGGAGAAGACAGAGAGTGGTAATCAATGGGCAGTGCTCATCGTGGACTAATGTTATTAGTGGAGTCACTCAGGGTTCAGTATTGGGTCCTTTATTGTTTTCTGTATTTATAAATGATATTGATGATGGTATATCAAGCTTAATGTCCAAGTTTGCAGACGATATGAAGGTTGGCAGGGTTGTCAAGGACACTACTGACACTATGCTGCTGCTGCAACAGGATCTGGAAAGGTTGAGCAGATGGGCTGAGAGGTGGCAAATGAAGTTTAGCATTGACAAACGTAAAGTACTACATATGGGAAACAGCACCCCCAGAGCAACGTATCAACTCTGTGGTACTACACTGACAGTGGTAGAGAATGAAAGGGACGTGGGGGTGGTTGTGCAGTCAGATATGAAGTTCTCTGAGCAGTGCAGACGGGCTGCAAGAGTAGCTCATGGTGTATTGTCAATGATATATAGGAATTTTTCTAGCAGGGATAAGGAGGTGATTATTCCCTTGTATAAGGCAATGGTCAGGCCACACCTAGAGTACTGTATACAGGCCTGGAGGCCTCATTTCAAGAAGGATGTAGAGCTGCTGGAACGAGTACAGAGAAGGGCAACAAGATTAGTGAATGGAACAAAGGGATGCTCTTACGAAGAAAGGCTTAAGTTTTGCAGATTACAGTGTCTGGAGACTAGGCACCAGCGAGGTGATCTGATAGAGGTGTACAAAGCCTTGAATGGTTTGAGCATGCTCAATGCTGATGTGATTCTTCCTCTTGCTAGGAATAATCACCTGAGAGGGCATAAATTCAAATTGAAGAAAGACAGATGTAGGATAGATGTGCGGAAATTTTCCTTTACCCAGAGGGTGGTTGGTAGGTGGAACAGACTTCCATCCCTTGTCGTGTAAGTTGATAGCCTAAATAAGTTTAAGGCTCAGCTGGACAGGTATTTCGAATGAACAGAGGGGTGAAGTGGAAGTGGTTATTTTTTATTTATTTATTTTACTTAATTTTTTTTTTTTGGCTGATGCTGCATAAGCTTGCTTTCTTGCATCAAATGCCTCTACTAATGCTAATGCTAGTAGTGATTCTTCATGCATTAAGAATCTACAGACAATGGAACCACTAGGTGGCAGTGATCACAGTGTGCTGAAGTGGGATTTACTCAAAGAGGTAACTACCATCAGGGGTAAAGGGAAGGGTTTTTGCTTTCGTAAAGGTGAGTACGGTGGTCTGAGACAATATTTAAATTCTATATGGTGCTACCAACTGATGATGTTACCAACAGCAAAGTCAAAATGGGAAGCATTCCAAGAATTTATCTTGGAAGCTACTAGGTTTTACATACCAACTAAGAAATATTGTTCAAGATTTAGGCCTAAATGGATGTGAGATGAACTAATGAGAGATAAGGCGGAGAAGAAAAATGCATGGGATTCATATAAATTAATGGGTGACTTGGAAGCCTATGATAGATATAAGCTGTCTGTAACCAAGTCACAAAGGAGATTAGGTAGACAAAGGCAGATTATGAGAAATCCTTGTAAAAGGATGCAAAGAAAAACAGAAAAGAGTTCTTTACCTATGTAAACTCTAGAAGGAAAAGGATGAATCAGATTGGTCCACTGGATATTAATGGTTCAACTGTTGATGATCCTGCTCAAGTGGCTAACAAACTAGTATTTTTTTTGGCCCCTTGAGTACAAAAACGAGTATTTTGCATCTACATTCACACATGAGGAGTTATTCACGAAGGGGAATGCCAGATGTGAAGTAAACTCTGGCAGTGAGCTAGATAATTTTGTAATAACTGAGAGGAAAATGGAAGAGAAATTGTTGAGTATAAACATAAAAAAGGCACCTGGGATGGATGTGATCTATCCAGTTATATTAAAGGAGGCAGCAAAGGAAGTAAGCTATAATTATGAGAACCTCCTTGGACTCAGGGGACGTACCCATAGACTGGAGATGTGCAAGTGTGACCCCAATTCACAAAGGAGGATCAAAGGTTGACACAAGTAATTATAGACCTGTGAGTTTAACTTCTGTTCCAGGAATGCTAATACTAATGCTAACAGTTTCCGCTGGCAGAGGTGAAAGTGATTCTTGCACTACTTCTATTGGATTGAGCAGCAGCCTGGAAAACATGATGCAGGGGATTTCAGAGACTGATGGGAGTCATTGTGGTACAAGTAAATGCATTGGTTGTGTTACGGTAGCTAAAAATAGCAACAGGTGCATGTTTACATGAGTGTCCAATGCTAGGAGTTTGATAAATAAATTTGATGAATTTGAAGTGATGTTCAAAACATCAAAGGCTGATATTGTTTAAATATCAGAGATGTGTCACCCAGATGTAAAGAATGCAGATCTGGAATTTGAGGATTACAATGCATACAGGAAGGAGTTATGCTATTAGTTAAGAAAGAAAATCCAAGGAGGTACGGCCAGTTGCCATCGTCGGATAGTGCAGTGTCGAGTCAGTTTGGCGTGGCATAAGCACTGGGAAATCGAAATTAGAGTAGGAGTGTGTTATAGGCCTAATGACTCTGAGGAGTATAATAAAAATCTGTACAAGGAAATAGTGGGCCAGTAAATCAGAGAGTCTTATAATTGGGGATTTTAATTTCCCGGATGTTGATTGGAATTTGTGGGTTGGCCGCTCACACACTAGCAAGGGTTTGTGGATTTATTGGATGATTGATTTCTACATCAGCATGTTAGCGAGGCAACTAGAGGGAGTAGTACTCGATCTTATGAGTAGTGATCCTTCATGCATTAAGAATCTGCAGTTAAAGGGACCACTATGGCAGTGATTACACAGTGCTGAAGTTAAAGTTAAACTCTTTGACACAGCAGTACATAAACATCTCTTCGCATTCTTCAGGCCTTTCATTGATCAGAACCAGCATGGTTTCTGCATTGGCAAGTCTAGTCACAAATTTGCTTCCTTTCTGGCAATACACCTCTAAAGTTGATAACCACCTTCAAGTTGATGCAGTCTACACAGATATATCTAAGTCTTATGGAAAAACTTAAGCTATATGGTATCTGTGAACCTTTGCTCTCATGGCTACGCAGCTATATTACGCATCGTTTCTTGAGCATTATCATCAATCAAGTGAACTCAGACCGTTTTATACCACTAAGTGTAGTTCCTCATGACTCTCCCCTAGGTCCTCTACTTTTCATTGTTTTCATAAATGATCTTCCTTCTTTCATCTGCACCTGCACCTGCAATATTCAAGTTGCTCTATATGCAGATAATATTAAGATCTACTCAGCAGTGAAGGAGGCAATGGATTCTCAACAGCTTCAATGCGTCCTGAATATGTTCTCTCTGTGGCTATCTCTGAACAGATTGTTTGCTAACCCCTCGAAGTGAAAAGTAATCTCTTTTTCATCTTGTACATCTCCACAACTAATAAATATGGAGTGCAGTACTAACTCTGTGATTATTGAAAGGTGTGACCAAGTTAACAACTTGGAGGATTCTCTTCTCCAGCAGTGCAAAATTTGATGCCCATGTCCTTAAAATCACCAGCAAAGCATTCCAAACACTGGGATTTAACAAATGGAACACATACAAGTTTAAAAACTACAGATATGCTGTCATCCTTTATAAAACTTTAGTTCTCCCAATCCTTGAATTCAGCTCACCCATCTGGAATCCTCACACAAAAACTTTAATTAAGAAAATTGAAGCAGTCCAAAAAAATTTTGGACTGCTTCAATTTAGGCTACCTTACATTCCGTAATCCTCTATTTTATCACACAGTGTACTATGAATCGCTGTGTGATTACTTTCATCTGAGGCCTCTGTGAACTAGAAAAGTTATTACTGACATCACCCTTCTAGCCAAAGTAATCACTGGAACTTATGAAGCATCTGATATCCTTAGTAAAATAAACTTCAGTGCTCCTTGTAGACAAGTTAGGAACCTTACACTGTTTCGCCTTGACTCTGCCACTACAGATTTTATGAAATTCAGTACACTCAGCAGAATCAGCAAATGACTCTCTCATTGACTTCTTTGACAACTCCCAATCACTGATGAACTCCATCTACAAGTTTGCCTCTTCACTTCAAATTCAAAATGACTAGCTCTCATCTAATTATTGTAGTTTATTATTATTTTTTTTTTAAATTATTTTTCTATTCCCTAACTAATTATTTTATTATTTATTTCACCGGTAACTTAATGCAATCCTCTTTTATACATATGATTTTTATTTTTAAATCTATATCAATGTTTATGTTCCTGTTGGATTTCATATTATTGTTATCAATTGCGTTCATTGTTCTGCTCTCAGATTCACTGTTAATGATTACCTGTTGTGTATCTTGTTGTTAATAAAAGAAAAAAGAAAAAAAAGAAAGTGAGATTTAGTCAGAGGTAATACTATCAAGCGTTAAGGGAAGGGTTTTTGCTTTTGTCAAGGTGACTACATATTTAGTGTCTGAAACAGTATTTAAATTCCATACGGTGGGATCACCTTATGATGTTACCAAAAGCAAATTCAAAATTGGAAGCATTCAAAGAATTAATCTTGGAAGCTACTAGGCTTTTCATATCAACTAAGAAATATTGTTTTAAGGTTTATTCCTAAATGGATGTCAGATGAACTAAAGAGAAATGTGGCAGAGAAGAAAACTGGATGGGATACATAAAAATTAACAGGTGACACTAAATCCTATGATAGATATATGCTGGTCTGTAACCAAGTCACAAAGGAGGTTAGGCAGGCCAAGGGAGATTATAAGAAATCCTTGGCAACGGATGCAAAGAAAAACAGCAAAGAGTTCTTTACTTACGTAAACTCTAGAAGGAAGGGGATGAATCAGATTGATCCACTTGATATCGATGGTTCCACTGTTGATGATCCTGCTCAGGTAGCTAACAAACTAAATGAGTATTTTGTATCTAAATTCGCACATGAGGAGTTATTCAGGGAGGGGAATGACAGGTGAATTAAACTGTCAGTGAGCTGGACAATTTTGAATGACTGAGAGCAAAGAGAAGAAATTGTTGAAGATAAACATAAGGAAGGCACCTGTGGTGGATGGAATCTATCCATTTATGTTAAAGGAGGCAGCAAAGGAAGTAAGCAAACCCTTAACCATAATTATGAGAGCATCCTTGAACTCAGGAGGTACCCATAGACTGGAGATGTGCAATTTTGACCACAATTCATAAAGGAAGATCAAAGGGCGACAAAAGTAATTGCAGACATGTCAGTTTAACTTCTGTTCCAGGGAAATTAATAGAGGCACTGGTTAAAGAAGCACTGCAAGATCATCTACACAAGACTTCAGTTATAGCTTGGACTCGACATGGGTTGTTAATTGTAAGTCTTGTCTGACCAATCTGATTGGATACAATGACGTGGTCACAAAGGAATTGGATACAAAGAATTTTGATATCATATATTTGGATCTTAGAAAGGCTTTTAATACTGTTGTGCATGGAAGACTGTTGCACAATTTGTGCAGCAGTGTGGCATAGAAGGCAAATTGCTGCAAAGAGAGTGGTAATCAATGGACACTGCTCTTAGCATTGGCATTAGTAGAGGCATACGATGCAAGAAAGCAAGCTTATGCAGCATCAGCCAAAAAAAACGGTCCCATTTCACCCCTCCATTTGTTCCAAATTCCTGTCCAGCTCAGCCTTTAATTTATTTAGGCTATTAGCTTCCACAACAAAAGATGGAAGCCTGTTCCTCCAATCAACTACCCACTGGCCTAAGGGAAATTTCCGCACATCTATTCTACAACTATCTTTCCTTAATTTGAAATTGCCCCCTCAGGTTCTTAGTCTGAGCAAGAGGAAGAATCCCATCAGCATTCAGCTTGCTCAACCCATTCAAGGCGTTATCATATCACCTTGCAGATGCCAACTCTGCAGAAGCTGCAATTTGCAGAACTTAAGCCTATCTTGATAAGAGCAGCCTTTTGTTCCCCTCACCAATTTTGTTGCCCTTCTTTGTACTCGTTCTAGCAACTGTACATCCTTCCTCAAATGAGGCCTCCAGACCTGTAAACAGTACTCTAGGTGTGGTCTGACCATTGCTTGTATAACAGGATGCTAGCAAAAAATTATGTATCATTGACAAGACTCCATGACCTGCCCTGACAGCCAGTGTGCACTGCTCAGCAAACTTCATATTTGACTGCACAATAACCCCCAGGTCTTTTTCACTTTGCACTTCCATGAGTGTAGTATCACACAGTTGGTACGTTTCTCTGGGGTTACTTCTACCCATATGCAGTACTTTGCATTTGTCAACATTAAACTTCAGTTGCCACTTCTCAGCTGATCTGCCCAACTTTTCTAGATCCTGAAGCTATAGCATACTGCCATTACTGTTGTTAACAACCCTGCCAACCTTTGTATCATCCGCGAACTTGGACATTAAGTCTGATATACCTTCATCAACATCACTGATAAATATACAAAACAACAATGGGCCTAACACCGAATCCTCGGGAACTCCACTAACAACATTTGTCCACGAAGAGCAGTGTCCATTGATTACCAATCTCTGTCGTCTCCCACTCAACCATCCCTTTATCCATTGTAGCAACTTACCTTTAATGCCATACCTCTCCAATTTGTACAGTCTTCCATGTGCAACAGTATCAAAAGCTTTCCTGAAATCCAAGAATATGATATCAAAATAATTTTTTACAATCAGTTCCTTTCTGACCACATTGTAGTATGCAATAAAATTGGTTAGACTAGACCTCCCTTTAACAAACCCATGTCTTAGCTATTACTGCAGTCTTGTCTAGATGATTCTGCAATGCTTCTTTAACCAGTGATTCCATTAAGTCTGATATACCTTCATCAACATCATTGATAAATATACAAAACAACAATGGGCCCAACACTGAACCCTGGGGAACTCCACTAACAACATTAGTCCATGAAGAGCAGTGTCCATCGATTACCATTCTCTGTCTTCTCTCCCTCAACCATCCCTTTATCCATAGCAGCAATTGGCCTCCATGCTACACTGCTCCAATTTGTGCAGCAGTCTTCCATGTGCAACAGTATCAAAAGCCTTTCTAAGGTCCATATATATATGATATCAAAGTTATTCCCTGCATCCAGTTCCTTTGTGACCACATCATAGTATCCAATCAGATGATTGGTCAGGCAAAACTTCCCCTTAACAAAACCAAGCTGTGTCTGAGCTAAAACAGAAGTTTTGTATATATGATCCTGCAATGCTTCTTTAACTAGTGTATCCATTAATTTCACTGGAACTGAAGTTGAACTGACAGGTCTGTAATTACTTGTGTCGCATTTTGATCCTACTTCGTGAATTGGGGTCACATTTGCACTTCTCCAGGCCATAGGTACCTCCCCTGTATCCAAGGAAGCCCTCATAATTATGGCTAAGGGTTTGCTTATTTCCTTTATCGGAGCACTATAGCCATAGCTGCTAATGGTCCTAAAAATCAAATAACAACAACAACATCAACTTCCTTTGCTACCTCCTTTAATACAACTAGATAGATCCCATCCACCTCAGGTGCCTTTCTTATGTTTATCTTCAATTTCTCTTCCACTTTTCTCTCAGTTATTATAAATTCATCTAGCTCGCTGCCAGAGTTTAATTCACCACTGGCATTCCCCGCCTTGAATAACTCCTCGTGTGTGAACGTAGATGCAAAATACTCATTTAGTTTGTTAGCTACTTAAGCAGGGTCATCAACAGTTAACCATCAATATCCAGTGAACCAATATGATTCATCCCCTTCCTTCTAGAGTTTACATAAGTAAAGAACTCTTTTCTTTTCATTCTTTGCCAAAGATTTCTTATAATCTGCCTTTGCCTGCCTAACCTCATTTTTGACTTGGTTACAGACCAGCTTATAGGTATCAGAGGCTTCTGGGTCACCCATTAATTTATATGTAGTTTCCAAGTAGTTTCCAAGAATAATTCTTTGAATGCATCCAATTTTGAATTTGCTATTGTTAATGTCATCATTTGTCCCAACGTATAGAATTTAAATACTGTCTCAGACCTCCGTATTCGCATTTATGAAAGCCCTTTCCTTTATCCCTGATGGTAGTTACCTCTTTGAGTAAATCCCACTTCAGCACACTGTGATCACCACCTAGTGGTTTCTTTATCTGCAGATCCTTAATGCATGAAAAATCATTACTAATAATCAGATCAAGAGTATTCCATCTTCTAGTTGCCGCCTGAACATGCTTCTGTAGAAAAGAATCATCCAGTAAATCTACAAAAACCTTGCTAGTGACCAACACACAAATTCTAGTCTATATCTAAGAAATTGAAATCTCCCATTATAGAACTGTCTGATTTACTGGCCCACAATTTCCCTATACAGTTGCTTATTATACTCATCAGAGCCATTAGGCCTATAACATACTCCTACTCTCAATTTTGATTTCACAGTGCTTATGTCACACCAAACTGACTTGACACTGCACTGTCCAGCCATGTCAACTGGCTGTACTTCTTTGGATTTTATGTGTTTCTTAACTAATAGCATAATCCTTCCTCCCTTCGTATCCTGTCTATTCTTCCTGTGCACATTGTACTCACCAAATTCCATTTCTGTATTCCTTATATCTGTGTGGCACCACATCTCTGATATCCCAACAATAATTTGTTGTTTTGACCAACACCTCAAATTCTTGAAATTTATTTACCAAACTCCTAGCATTGGTGTACGCGCAAGTATACATGCACCTGTTCCTATTCTTAGCTACCCTAACACAACCCATGTGTTTGTTTGTAGCACAATGTCTCCCAGCAGTCTCTTAAATCCCCTCCATCTTTTTTTCCAGGCTGCTGCTGATTCCAGTAGAAGCAGTGCAAGAATCACTTTTACCTCTGGCAGTGGCTACTGTTAATCTATTAGTCCTTGTATTCCCCCAAACTAGCAGTTTTCAGACCCACCTAACACTGCGTCAATAGCATCAGCAAATATTCTTGCACCGTTTCTATTTATGTGTGTCCCATCCTTGTAGAAGCAGTCTCTCCTGTTAACAAGTACAGACCAGGCTGAAAAAAATTCTACCCCTTGAGCTTTGCACAATCTGTCCAGGGTCGAATTGATTGACAAGGCTCTCATCATATATTCTCTCCTATTTCTGGTTTCTGGGCAGAACTACAGACACTTTCAAATTCAACCCTAATTCACAGCTTTTTTTTCAACAGTGATCAGTACTTGTTAAGTAATTCTGTCTGTCTTCTACTGTTAATATCATTAGTGTCAATGTGACAACTGTATCACTTTTTGTGCCCTTAAAAGATATCCGCTGTACAATATCATCAACCTTTGCCCCTGGCAGGCATACCCTGGTCCTTTTCCACCTATCAGATCCATCTGTTCCATTCTTCTGAAACACTGTCGTTGAGATACCCTAGAAATGAGAATTCACATGAATTTGTCAGGTGACATTTGTGACCATGTCATTCCTTTGTCATACTCCTCAGGGTATCAGTTTAGAAACCACCCTGTTGGAAAATATTTTGTCCAGAAACTCCAGGACAATTCTGTTGAGTATTTAGTGGTGCCAACCAAATCTCCAAACCTTTGTCTACAGAGTACTGATGTGAGCGTGAAAAACATGAAACTTGTAAAACTGAAAAAGAAAAAAAATAGTATGATGAATAAAACAATCACTTATTATTCCTTTTGATAGGAATAATAATCTCCAGGTTGGGTTTGGTTTGTTGCAAGTTGAGTATATTTAACGTTGACGTATATAGCCCACATAGTTGGCACCATGGCTACCATCACCTTCTACTTCCATACTGTATGAAAAATTCCCGAGTTTGAATTTCATCAAGATGATGGAATTTTTCTGGCCCTTTTTTTTTCTGCACACTGAGGTTGCACCTCCCAGAAACTTGTCTTTTTCAGCTAATGGAAAAATTACCAAAGGATAGACATAAATATGAACAAAATACAAGTTCCTTAAGACTTCAGTTGCAGTGTCACTTAAAAAGTGAACTCTTGCAGTGTTCCTTTTAAAACTCTTGCCTTTTGAAAGAATATAAAATAATACCATTACTGAAATGTAAAATACCAAAGCTTTAAAAGACCACAGATCTATATCACTAGCATCATCTATATTAAAAATTATTTGAAATATGTTTAAAACTATGTAATAATATGGAGCTGAGAGCTGGATAAAAAAATAAGGGAATTGAACAATAATTAGAATCTGCAGAAATAAATGTATCTGATAGATGGAAGCAATGGCAAGACTAGATTACAAATTTGGAGTGGAAAAAAAATCTAGATTACAAGTATGGAGAGGGAAAAAAAAATTTGCGTTTAAGAAATATCCACTTAAAGGCAGTTGAAGGAAACTTAAGATGGTATAGACATGTAGAAAGTGTAGGAGGAAGGAGATTAGCTGAACAGGTAAGCTCTATTTGAAGCAAAATGAAAAGCAATGGGTCTAGTGACAGACCCAGAGGAAGATGGATTGATGGTGTTAAGCAATCATTAGAAGAAAGAGGTCATTTGACAAGAGCTAAAGGTCCCACAGGAAAGACGATAGCATTGAGAAAAATATTGAATTGAAAACTGATGGTATAGGACTTTTTACTATCATAGTAAAAAGTCCTAGACCATGCTTGTAGTGTAGGTTGTCAGAATATAGAATTATTAATTTGTTGGGAGTTCTAAAATAATCTTTTTGCTGCTAATTGAATTATAACTGCTCTAAAAAAACAATCAACAAATAGTTGTAGTCTGAGCTCCTGTCATAGCAGCTTTTGATCCATTTGACCATTTAATAGGAATAAACTAATTTATTTATTTAAATTTTTTTTCAAAACTTGCTTTCGAAAAAAAAAGTTTTAGTTAATCTTAAGGGTACAACTATTGATAAACAGATCCACTCTGGTATTCTTCAAGGTACTGTTGACATTATTATTAACTGCTGTACAGTACTACAAACAACTTTTCCTCTAGAACTTTGCATATGTGTTAGCCTGTGCAGATAATATTATAATAATATCCATAACCCAATCAAAAACCATACTCTATATATATCAGAACCTACTATGTTATACCTTATAATTCTAGCCAAATTTTTATGCTTTAAAAACCTGAACACTTGTTACTCCCAAAAAATCTGAACACTTCCAAATTATACACAAAAGATACTTTTAGAAATTTTTCACCTGAACAACTACTTCCTAAGGTGGGCACTTCCTAATCTTACTGTGACATACAATACTGAATTCCTTTTTTAATTGTTTTGTGAAGATATAATTGGTGCAAAAGCATCTAAGGCTACATTGTGTCAAGCAGTTTTGTTATTGTTGCTGTTGGAGTCAGGGAAAAGATTACCAATTCAAACAGCATGAGTTATTTAAAATTGATAAAGAAATCTTTATAAAAGAAAGTCAGGCTAAATAGTATCATAAAAATTGGTCCCTTTTTAAAAAAGTTAAAAACATCAAAGACATTTCTTCATCATAGAAAATTTGCTTGAGTGTATATGGCATAGGCATGTTTAAAAGCATGATGAAGACAACATATGCTTGGCTTGGTCTATAGGTCCATATGGGACTGAGACTGGAGTTATTCACTTTAGGAGCTTTGATTTTGGCTTTCTAGTCAGCCAAATTTTTATCTCATATGGCAGAAGTTATCCTTACTGTACATTGTCCAGTTTTGATTTTCATAAATGACATTGATAAAGGATAGAGGGTGTGATGTCTAAATTTGTAGATGATGTAAAGATTGGTAGAGTAATAATGATCACCGCCAAGCAGAACTTCTTCATAGTGACCTAGATAGACTTCAGGGTTAATCAGAAAAATTGCGGCTATGCTTTAATCCAGCAAAGTGTAAGGTATTATGCCTGGGGAACAGTAACCCCAAAATAACATACACTTGGTAGAGTTGATCTAAAGCCAGTTGTGGAGGAAAGGGATTTGGGCATTATGATACAGTCAGACATGAAGTTCTCCAAGCATTGTAGACAGGTTGCAAGAGAGTCCCATAGTGTTTTATCAAACAATTGCTAGTAGAGATAAGGACATGATCATAATCCCATTATATAAGGCTATTGTTAGACCACACTTGGAGACCACACCTAAAGAAAGATATTGTGCTTCTTGAAAGGGTCCAAAGACTGGTAACTCACCTGGTAAGATCGTCAGAAAGGCGTCCATATGAGGGAAGACTTTGAATATGTGGGTTGCAGAGCTTGGAGACATGATTGTAGTATTTAAGGCTCCGAGAGGCATAAGTAAAATGAATAAGAACAAAATTTTTACGGTTATGATTCTACAACTAGGGGCTATAATTTCAAGTTATGTGGTGGGGAAATGTTTAGACTGGATTGCAGGAAGTTTTGTTTTAGCCAGAGAGTTCATAAATTACTGGAATAAGTTACCTATGTGGGTGTTAGAGGCTGACAGTTTGCAGAAATTCAAAGATCAGCTGGATAATTACCTACAGGAGGAGGGAAATGCATAGGTTGTCTGTTTTCTTTTCTCTTATTAATTATTATTTTTTTAATTTTCTTCTTATTGTTATTATTATGTTTTTATTTATTTATTTATTTTTGGCTGGTGCAACATAAGCCATAGACTTCCTTGCACCATGTGGCCATTGCTAATACTAACTAACATGTCTATAGTTACTTGTGTCACTTTTAGCATTAGCATTAGTAGAGGCATTTGATGCAAGAAAGCAAGCTTATGCAGCATCAGCAAAAAAAATAATAATAATAAATAAATAAATAAAAAATAGCCACTTCCACTTCACCCCTCTGTTCGTTCGAAATACCTGTCCAGCTGAGCCTTAAACTTATTTAGGCTATCAACTTCCACGACAAGGGATGTAAGTTTATTCCACCAACCAACTACCCGCTGGCTAAAGGCAAATTTCCTCACGTCTATCGTACATCTGTCTTTTCTCAATTTGAATTTATGCCCTCTCAGGTGATTATCCTGAGCAAGAGGAAGAATCCCATCAGCATTGAGCATGCTCAAACCATTCAAGGCTTTATACACCTCTATCAGATCACCTCGCTGGTGCCTAGTCTACAGACACTGTAATTTGCAAAACTTAAGCCTTTCTTCGTAAGAGCACCCCTTTGTTCCATTCACCAATCTTGTTGCCGTTCTCTGTACTCGTTCCAGCATCTCTACATCCTTCTTGAAGTGAAGCCTCCAGACCTGTATACAGTACTCTAGGTGTGGCCTGACCATTGCCTTATACAAGGGAATAATCACCTCCTTATCCCTGCTAGAAAAATTCCTATATATCATCGACAATACACCATGAGATACTCTTGCAGTCCGTCTGCACTGCTCAGAAAACTTCGTATCTGCCTGCACAACCACCCCCAGGTCCCTTTCATTCTCTACCACTGTCAGTTTAGTACCACAGAGTTGATACGTTGCTCTGGGGTTGCTGCTTCCCATATGTAGTACTTTACATTTGTCAATGTTAAACTTCATTTGTCACCTCGAAGCCCATCTGCTCAACCTTTCCAGATCCTGTTGCAGTAGCAAAGTGTCAGTAGTGTCCTTGACAACCCTGCCAACCTTCTTATCGTCTTCAACAATTTCTCCTCCACTTTACTCAAACTTGGATATTAAGCTTGATATACCATCATCGATATCATTTATAAATACAGAAAACAATAATGTACCCAATACTGAACCCTGAGGGACTCCACTAATAACATTAGTCCACGATGAGCAGTGTCCATTGATTACCACTCTCTGTCTTCTCCCCCCTCAACCACCCCTTTATCCACAGCAGCAATTTGCCTCCAGTGCCACGCTGCTCCAATTTGTGCAGCAGTCTTCCATGTGCAACAGTATCAAAAGCCTTTCTAAGATCCAAGTATATAATATCAAAGTTATTCCCTGCATCCAGTTCTTTTGTGACCGCATCATAGTATCCAATCAAATTGGTCAGGCAAGACTTCCCCTTAACAAAACCATGCTGTGTCTGAGCTATGACTGAAGTCTTGTCTAGATGATCCTGCAGTGCTTCTTTATCCAGTGCCTCCATTAATTTTCCAGGAACAGAAGTTAAACTAAGAGGTCTATAATTATTTGTGTCGCCCTTTGATCCTCCTTTGTGAATTGGGGTTACATTTGCACATCTCCAGTCCATGGGTACTTCCCCTGAGTCCAAGGAATTTCTCATAATTATGGCTAAGGGTTTGCTTACCTCCTTTGCTGCTTCCTTTAATATAACTGGATAGATCCCATCCACTCCAGGTGCCTTTCTTGTATTTATCTTCAACAATTTCTCCTCCACTTTACTCTCAGTTATTACAAAATTCTCTAGCTTACTGCCGGAGTTGAATACACCTCTGGCATTCCCCTGGCTGCATAACTCCTCATGTGTGAATGTTGATGCAAAATATTCATTGTTTGTTAGCTACCTGAGCAGGATCATCAACAGTTGACCCATCGATATCAAGTGGACCAACCTGATTCATCCCCTTCCTTCTAGAGTTTACATAAGTAAAGAACTCTTTGCTGTTTTTCTTTTCATCCTTTGCCAAGGATTTCTCATAATCTGCCTTTGTCTACCTAATCTCCTTTGTGACCTGGTTACAGACAGCTTATATCTATCATAGGCTGCCAAATCACCCATTAATTTATATGAATCCCATGCATTTTTCTTCTCCACCTTATCTCTCATTAGATCATCTGACATCCACTTAGGCCTAAACCATGAACAATATTTCTTAGTTGGTATGTAAAGCCTAGTAGCTTCCAAGATAAGTTCTTTGAATGCTTCCCATTTTGAATTTGCTGTTGGTAACATCATCAGTTGGTCCCACTGTATAGAATTTAAATACTGTCTCAGTCCATCGTAGTCGCCTTTACGAAAGCAATAACCCTTCCCTTTACCCCTAATGGTAGTTACCTCTTTGAGTAAATCCCACTTCAGCCCACTGTGATCACTGCCACCTAGTGGTTCATTTACCTGCAGATTCTTAATGCATGAAGAATCACTACCGATAATCAAATCAAGAGTATTACTCTCTCTAGTTGCCTCCCGAACATGCTGATGTAGAAAACAATCATCCAATAAATCCACAAAAGACTTGCTAGTGTGTGAGTGACCAGCCCCCAAATTCCAGTCAATATCTGGGAACTTAAAATCCCCCATTATAAGACTCTCTGATTTACTGGCCCATTCTATTTCTCCGTACAGATTCTTATTATACTCATCAGCGTCATTAGGCCTATAGCACACTCCTACTCTCAATTTTGATCTCCCAATGCTTATGTCACACCAAACTGACTCGACACTGCACTGTCCAGCAATGTCGACTGGCTTCACTTCCTTGGATTTTATGCATTTCTTAAATAATAGCATAACCTCTCCTCCCTTCCTACCCAGTCTATCCTTTCTGTAGACATTGTACTCCCCAAATTCCAGTTCTGCATTCCTTATATCTGTGTGACACCACGTCTCTGAAATCCCCACAATATCTGCTTTTGATGTTTTGAGCAATACCTCAAATTTATCAAATTTATTTACTAAACTCCTAGCATTGGTGTACACGCAAGTATACATGCACCTGTTCTTTTTCTTAGCTACTCTAACACAACCTATGTGTTTATTTGTACCCCAATGATTCCCAGCAGTCTCTGAACTATCCTGCATCTTATTTTTCAGGCTGCATCTCATTCCAATAGAAGCAGTGCAAGAATCACTTTCACCTCTGCCAGTGGCTACTGTAAGTCTATTAGTCCTTGTATTGCCCCAATCTAGCAGTTTACCGACCCACCTAACACTGCCTCGATAGCATCAGCAAACATTCTTGCACCCTTTCTATTTAAGTGTATCCCATCCCCGTAGAAGCAGTTTCTCCTGTTAACAAGTACAGACCAGGCTGAAAAAAATTCTACCCCTTGAGCCTTGCTCAATCCTTCCAGGGCCGAATTGATCGACAGGGCTCTCAACATATACGCCCTCTTATCGTGTCTGGGCAGAATTGCAGACACTTTCAAATTCACCCGTAATTAACGGCTTTTTTTCGGCAGTGACCTGTACTTTTGAACCCCCTTTGTGAATTGGTGATACATTTGCACACCTCCAGTCCATGGGGACCTCCCCTGAGTTCAAGGAAGCTCTAATAATTATTGCTAAGGGTTTTTCTTACTTCCTTTGCTGGCGCCTCCGTAGCCAGGTGGGAAGGAGCAGCAGTGCATAGCACACGCTTCTTGATTAGACTGGGGTTCGAGCCCGTCACCACCAAATACGGAGGATGCAGAAAGGTCAGGGAATGACCACCGCATATTCCCAGGGCAATAAGGCCTTAGTTGCTAATGCTCCTAAAAACCAAACAACAAACAAACAACTTCCTTTGCTGCCTTCTTTAATATAACTGGATAGATCCCATCCACCCCAGGTGCCTTTTTTATGTTTAACTTCAACAATGTCTCCTCCACTTTGCTTTCAGTTATTACAAAATCACTTAGCTCCCTGTTAGAGAGATAAATTTCTGGCACTCCCCTCATTGAATAACTCCTCATGTGTGAATGTAGATGCAAAATAGTCATTCAGTTTATCAGCTACCTGAGCATGATCATCAATAGTCAACCCATTAAGTGGTCTAATCTGATTGTAAGGTATTTCTTTTGGTCTATTTGTGCCATGAAAAAAATTACTGATGCACTAAGAGCGCCATGAACTGAGAAAGTTTGGCAACCTCTCACAAAAAATACACAATGAAGAAACAATTTGTTACGGAAATATTTGAACAGAGTTGTTTGAACAGTGCTAATTTTATCTTTATGTCAATCAATTTCTGATGTCTGACAACAATCTACTCTGGGTCTTGGCGAAATAAATATCGCAGAGAACCTCAAAGCTTTTGTTTGAGGTTCTCTGCAAAATGAAAGATTTCATCTAGTTCTTTTACCATTATCTTCTTCGCGGTAACATTTTCAACTGGGTCATTTAAAAATTAGAATTTTTAAATGCAAGTTGGCCTTGACTTTATTAGTGGGTAACAAACAAGTAACATGTCATCTTTGGATGGTTGATGGAACACACTGAGGTGAGCAGCAGGCAAACGTTTGTTTATTGCCCATCCGACGAACAGTAAGCTTGATGCGCAATTTAAATCTTTTTCAACTATCACATAAAAAAAAAGATTGCATTAACTGGAAATTTGCATCGTGTAAAGTGAAAAGTTGTATAATTTTTCAAATAGCGGTAATTAAAAAATGCATTAATCAAATTCGTGTTATGTGTGGCCAGGCTGTACTGCATATGGGAAGCTATAACCCCAGAGTAATGTATCAATTATGTGGGACTACACTGACAGTGGTGCAGAATGAAAACAACCTGGGGATTGTTTTCATTCTCCACATACAGGAATGTTTCTAGAATGGATAACGAGGTGATTATCCCCTTGTATAAGGCAATGGTCAGGCCTCACCTTGAGTACTGTACACCGGTCTGGAGGCCTCATTTTAAGAAAGATTAGAGCTGCTGGAACGGGGATAGAGAAGGGCAACAAGATTAGTGAATGGAACAAACGGTTGCTCTTATGAAGAAAGGATTAAATTTTGCAATTGTCTGGAGACTAGGCACCTGTGAGGTGATCTGATTGAGGTGTATAAAGCCTTGAATGGTTTGAGCATGCTCAGTGCTGATGGAATTCTTTCTCTTGCTCAGAATAATTGCCAGAAATGACATAAATTCAAATTGAGGAAAGACAGTTGTAGGATAGATGTGCCGAAGATTGCCGTTAGCCAGCAGGTGGTTGATTGCTGGAAGAAACTTCCATCTGTTATTGTAGAAGTTGATAGCTTAAATAGATTCAAGGCATAACTAGACAAATATTTGGAGTTTGTGGATGGGTAAAATGAGAAGTTTTTTTTTTTTTTTTTTTTTGTTTTGGCTGATGCTATACAGGTATCCCAAAAATATTGGTACAAACGTTTAGGGGAGGTAGGTAACATCTAAAGGAATGTGAATCGCATAGGAACCCATAACCGGAAACATCACCGTAAGTCGGTATACGGAAATATTCATCAGTTCCCAAGAGGGAAAATTTCTAGTTTACACATTCAAGCAGTAGTCGCTGCACGAAGAGCATGCATTGATATACGAACTGTGAGGTGGCAAACATGCACCTAGTGTATGGATTAGCAGAGGGCCAACACAGTGTGCACCCCCATGCGGCACGAATCGCTTTGCAATAAATGTGTGGGCAGGTATGGTCGGTGACTGCTTAGTCGGCCCATACCTGTTACCATCCCACATGAACTCCGCTAAATATCGTATCTTTCTTGAACAAGTTCTACCAGGGTTACTTGACGATGTTCCAGCCAATGTGAGATGCAACTTTTGGTTTCAACATGACAGGGCACCTGCCCATTATGGAAGGTGTGTTTGTGACCATTTGAACAGACGTTTTGGGCGTCGATGGTGGACCCATTGCCTGGTCCCCACGTTTACCTGATTTATCGAGCCTTGATTTCTTTCTGTGGGGGGGTCCTCAAATCTATCGTGTATGAATCGGCTGTGGAGATGGAAATGGATCTTGTGGCGAGTCTCGTCTGCACTGCTGCTACTGTCAAAGTAACTCCAGGTGTGTTCGACCGTGTCCGGCCATCCATGACACCGACGCAGGCGGTGTCATCGCGTCTCATGGTGGAACCTTTTTAGCATCTGTTGTAACATCATGAAATGCATCCATCTAGTCCTTCATTGTTAATATTTTGTCAAATTAATGTTTGCCTCTAATTACTGTCTTGTGTCATTTCTGCTTCTTGTGCCTCTGCTACTACTTTCCCGTGACGTTTCCAGTTATGGGTTCCTTTACGATTCACATTCCTTTAGATGTTACCTACCTTCACTAAACGTTTGTACCAATATTTTTGAGACACCCTGTATATTGAACAGTTGAATGGTGTAATAAAATTAATAAAAATACTGACTTGTCTGGTAAAGTGCATCAAAATCAAAATATACTATATTGAAAGAACAGTACTGATGTACTTGCTTAACTTTTAGCCAATAAACAAAACCAACCAAAAGTTGATGTTTAAATATTCTATTTCCAACAGTAACGATATGTTTGTACAGAATCCAGTTATCTTTCTATATCTTAAAACTTTTCACTCCCCCTTTTACAGCAGAGAGACGATCAGAGTGGAAGCAGAGGGTGCTAAGAATCTCTGGGTACAATCTGGCTGCCATGCACGGAAACTGAACTTGGCCTATTACAACGTAAGATCACTCATCGACGAAGACAGGATATTAGAGCTGGAAAAGGAATTAGAAAATGTGAATTGGAAAATCATCGGTTTGGCTGAAACAAGAAGAAATTAATCACTTAAGTTTATCTAGTGGAAATCTGCTGTACACCTATGGAAACAGTGAAAGGAGCGAAGGTGGTGTTGGCCCCCACACTCACCTGATTTATCGAGCCTTGATTTCTTTCTGTGGGTGGGCCCTCAAATCTATTGTGTATGAATCGCCTGTGGAGACGGAAATGGATCTTGTCTGTGCTGCTGCTACTGTCAAAGCAACTCCAGGTGTGTTCGACCGTGTCCGCCAATCCATGACACTCCCTGCATCGGTCTCATCGCGTCTCATGGTGGAACCTTTGAACATCTGTTGTAATATCATAAAATGCATCCATCTCGTACTCCAATATTAATATTATGTCAAATTAATGTTTTCCACTAATTACTGTCTTGTGTCATTTCTGATTCTTGTGCTTCTGCTACTACTTTCCCGTGACGTTTCCAGTTATGGGTTCCTAGGCGATTCACACCCCTTTAGGTGTTACCTACCTCCCCTAAACATTTGTACAATATTTTTGAGACACCCTGTATAAGCTTGCATTCTTGCATCATGTGCCTTTACTAATGCTAATTGAACTCTTGAACATTATTTCTTAGTTGAAAAGCCTAGTACTGCTATTATGTTTTTCTCAATGAGTTTAGAATTTGTTGCTGGTAACATCAGTATTTTTTCCCTGTGTATAGAATTTAGCTTTAGCACTAGTTGAGGCTTGTGATGGAAGAAAGAAAGCTTGTACAGCATCAGACAAAAAAAAAAAAAAAAACCTTCCCATTTCACCCATCTGGTCACTCCAAATGTTTGTTTACTTCAGCCTTAAATTTATTTAAGCTGTCAACTTCCTCAACAACAACAGATGGAAGTGTGTTCGGCAATGAACTACCTGCTGGCTAAAGGCAAACTTTTGCACATCTGTTCTACCACTGTCTTTCCTCAATTTGAATCCTTGCCCCCTCAGGTTCTTAATCTGAATAAGCAGAAGTATCCTGTCAGCATTGAGTCTGCTCAAACCATTCAAGTGCAGAACTTAAGCCTTTCTTCGTAAGCGCACCCCTTTGTTCCTCTTAATAATCTTGTTGCCCTTCTCTATACTCATTCTAGCAACTAGACATCATTTCTAAAATGAGGCTTCCAGACCTGTGTACAGTACTCAAAGTGTTGCCCTGACCATTGCCTTGTAGAAAGGGATAATCAGCTCCTTGTCTCTGCTAGCAAAATTCTTAAAAACTCCATGACCTGCTCTGGCAGCCCATCTGCACTGGTCAGAGAACATCTTATCTGACCACAATTACCCCCAGGTCTTTTTCATCCTCTACCTCCCTGAGTGTAGTATCACACATTTGGTACATTTCTCTTAGGTTACTGCTACCCATATGAAGTACTTTGCATTTGTCAATGTTAAACTTCAGTTGCTACTTCTCAGCCCATCTACTTAACTTTTCTAATTTCTATTTTCTTGCAGTAGCATACTGTCTTTACTGTCATTAACAACCCTGCTAACCTTTGTATTATCTGCAAACTTGGACATAAAGCCTGATATACCTACCTTTAACAATATCATTGATACGTACACAAAACAACAATGAACCGCACACCGAACCTTGGATCACTCCGCTAATAACATTAGTCCACATAGAGCAGTGTTAATTTATTACCACTTTCTGCTGTCTCCCACTCAACCATCCCTTTGTCCATTGCAGTGACTTCCCTTAATGCTCCAATTTGTACAGCATTTTCCATGCGCAACAGTATCAAAAACTTTACTAAAATCAAAGTACAGTGGGCATTGTACAGCGATCGCTCCATACGACGAACTTTTCGTACAACGAACCGTGTTTCGTGGTCCCAAGTTTTAATCTCTTCCATTACTAATTTTCCCTATTTTCATGTCAAAAATATACAAATTTTTTAAATAACGATTTTTATTGCTTTTATGATGTGTAATACGGTGCTTGATTATGGAACAAATGAAGTATTCAACAAGATATTCAATGTTGTATATTCCTAGAATTATTATCCCGATCAGAACTGCAATATTCTTCCGTCTTTATTTATAATTAATTCTTCATTATTAATTATCCATAATTTCTTATCCATAATTAATTCTTGAAAACTAAACGGACAACCTCGTGCAGCACACAGTGCTCAATAAAGAACACCAGGTGACAACAATATGCAAGGTATCAGAATGGGTCATCTGATGCTTGTCTCAGATAAAAATATTCCAAGAAAAGCACCCACTGGCGAATGGCCACAAGAGCCATATTGCGATAAATGCACTACTACTTTACCATGCGCTGATGGCTTTATTCGGGTGACCCTTCACTGCTTCTGACGGCTTCATTTCAATACTTCACTCGGGTAAGCATTGAAGGAACACAAATTCGTACACGACCACAAGATATCTTGGGATAATAATTTATGACATTAAAATGTTAACCCTAGTTAACTCGGCATAATCAGGGAAGTGGTTAATACAAACACAAAGGCGCCTCCGTAGCCAGGTGGGAAGGAGCAGCAGTGCGTAGCACAGGCTTCTTGATTAGACCGGGGTTTGAGCCCGTCACCGCCAAATACGGAGGATGCGGAAAGGTCAGGGAATGACCCCCGCATATCCTGGAGCAATATGGCCTTAGTTGCTAATGCTCCTGAAAACCAAACAAAAAAAAAAAAAAATACACACACAACACACATGCTTGTTTTATTCACCATGTCTTTCTTTTGTTTCAGGAAAGTTTCTTTTGAAAAAATTTTAAAAAATATTTTGAAAAGATTTAAAAAATGGGCCCAAAGAAAAGTGTCAGTATAAGTCAGCCCAAGAAAATACTCAAGAAAATCACTATTGAAACCAAGAAAGACATAATTGCTAAGCATGAAAAAGGAGCTAGGGTAGTTGATCTGGCACTTGAATATGGAGTCAACCAATCCACCATTCGAACCATCTTGAAGGACAAGGAGACCATCAAGAATGTTGAGGTTGCAAAGGAAGTGACCAGATTAAGTACCCTAAGAAACCCCATCATTGAAGAAATGGAGAACTTGCTGCTACTGTGGATCCACCAAAGGCAAATGGCAGGAGATACCATCAGCAAAGAAGGCATCTATCTGACAGCCAAGCACATCTATGCTGACCTGAAGGGAAAAAACTCCATGGCCAAGCTCTGAAGAATATGAACTTGCTGCACTTGCTGCCTCCCCATGCCTTATGACACTGTGAATGCCATAAGGCATGGGGGGGGGCAGCAAGTGCTGATAAAGAAGCTGCTGATAAATTTGACAAGAAATTTCAGGAGCACACGAAAGATTAAGGATATATACAGCAGGTCTTCAACTGTGATGAAACTGGGCATTTTCTGGAAAAAAATGCCCAGTAAAATCTACATCACAAAGGAAGAACAAGCTCTGCCAGGTCTCAAGCCTATGAAGGCTGACCCTCCTATTTGCTGCCAATGCTAGTGGAGACCTGAAGATCAAGCCTCTCTTGGTTATCATTCTGCAACACCAAGAGCATTTAAGAAGCACTGAATCGTCAAATGTAAACTTGGAGTCTACTGGAAATTGTGGATTTTGTGGGTGAGAATAGCCTTGTGCAGGCAAAGTTTTTACGGCTGAGGAAAATAGAGAAATTTTTTCTATTTTATTAACTTAAATTGGCTTAGATTGGCATATTAACTTATTTTCTAGAGTAGCTGTATATTCCTAGTTACAATACTTAGTTTAAATTTTAATGTAGATAGAGATTTTGTAAGTTATTACTTAGTATCAGTAAGGGTATCCAATCCACGTGTTTTACGAATTTTGCAGAGCCGGCTAACCAGAAATTTTTAGCTATTGTTAGCCGCTTTATTGACCAATTGTCGTATTAAATTATTTTCGGTAAGTAGCTTATAGACCTAAGCAAGATCCTTGATTTATTCTGAATTGAGACAGCGGGATTTTGGAAGTTAATTAATATTTAAGTGTCCATAAATTTACCGTTCATAACTTGCCACCATTGTTATACGATACAACATTATATCCAGAAATAGATAGGGTTACCTTAGTATAGTTTATAATTTATTGTCAATTTATCAGTAAATTTATTAATCTTGTGGAACATCATTGTCAATTAAATTGTACTTTTAATTAAATACATATAACAACTTAGATTTTATGAACGTAACATAATTAATTAATACATAACTTGATACGGAACTTATATAAAGAGACTAAGATAGGTTAAAATTTTGTACTGAAATTGAAATTTTATTGAAATTGAATTGGAATCGTGACTCACACCAGAGCAGCAAAGCAAAAAGCTCAAGCTAAATGAAGTGCTGTGGCTCAGGGGAGAACTGAGGGAGGCAGTTGCCCTCTGAATCACAGCCTTTTAAAATGCACTGCTTGCTTGATGTTGTGGATCAATCAGGTAGGGAACATGATATTGCCAGGGGGGGGATGTCTTTGTGTGCGCGCGCGATGTAAGGAGTGTGAGGAAATTGGGCTGCAACTCAGCGTTGTTATGGGCCTATATGAGAGCTTGAAGGACAGGGTGGATGCCCTTGAAGCATCTAAATTGTAGGCCCTTTCAAGCTCTCAGCTGCCCACGTCAATGCCAGAGCTTGCACTTGAACATCACGAAACACAGCAGCAACCCCCGAGGCAGAATGTGCTGGTCCCACAAGAACTAGTAGTTGTCGGTTACTCTATTGTCAGGGAAACACGGAACATTTTGTGTAAAAAGAATAGGTGGAACAGGACCAGTGTATGTCTGCCAGAGATAAAGTTTGATGACGTAGAGCAGATATCTTTTAAAGGCACAAAAGGTTATATTGTTGTACATGTTGGCAATAATGATATTAAGAGCAAGAGACCAGTGGAATTACTAAAGTATGGTCACTGTTGAAAAAAAGCCATGAATTAGCGTTGAATTTGAAAGTGTCTGCAATTCTGCCAAGACGCGATAGGAGGGAGTATATGATGAGAGCCTTGTCAATCAATTCGACCCTGGAGAGATTGTGCAAGGCTCGAGGGGTAGAATTTTTCTCAGCCTTCTCTGTGCTTGTTAACAGGAGAGACTGCTTCTACAGGGATGGGATACACTTGAATAGTAAGGGTGCAAGAATATTTGCCGATGCTATCGAGGCAGCGTTAGCTGGGTCGGAAAACTGCTAGATTGGGGGGTATACATGGACTAATAGATTAACAGCAGCTGCTGGCAGAGGTAAAAGTAATTCTTACACTGCTTCTATTGGAATGAGCAGCAGCCTGGAAAACAAGATGTAGAGGATTTCAGAGACTGCTGGGAGTCATTGTGGCACAAGTAAACACATGGGTTGTGTTAGGGTAGCTAAGAATAGGAACAGGTGCATGTATACTTGCATGTACACCAATGCTAAGAGTTTGGTAAATAAATTTTATGAATTTGAGGTGTTGATCAAAACATCAAAGGCTGATATTGTTGGGATATCAGAGACTTGGTGTCACACAGATATAAAAAAGGCAAAACTGGAATTTGGGGAGTACAATGTGTACAGGAAGGATAGACAGGATAGGAAGGGAGGAGGAGTTATGCTATTATTTAAAAAACACGAACTCCACGGAGGTACAGCCAGTTGAGTCAGTTTGGTGTGACATAAGCACTGGGAAATCAAAATTGAGAGTAGGAGTGCATTATAGGCCTAATGATTTTAATGAGTACAACAAGCAATTGTACAGAGAACATCATGGGCCAGTAAATCAGATTGTGTTATAATGGGAGATTTTAACTTCCCTGATATTGACTGGAACTTGGGGGTTGGTCACTTGCACAATAGTAAGACTTTTGTGAATTTATTCGATGATTGTTTTTTGTAGCAGCATGTTCGAGAGGCAACTAGAGTGGTTAATACTCTTGATCTGGTTATCAGCAGTGATTATTCATTCATTAAGAATTTGCAGATAAAAGAACCACTAGGTGGCAGAGATCACAGTGTACTGATGTGGAATTTACTTAAAAAAAAAGATATAATTACCATCAGGGGTAATGGGAATGGTTTTTGCTTCCGTAAAGGTGACTACAGTGGTCTCAGACAATTTTTAAATTCTGTAATTGGATGATTGTTTTCCACAGCAGCACGTTCGAGAGGCAACCAGACAGGGTAATACTGTTGATCTTGTTATCAGCAGTGATGATTTGTGCATTAAGAATTTGCAGATAAAGGAACCACTGGGTGACAGCGATCACAATATAGGAATTAGTTAACAATGTAACTACCTTCATGGCTAATGGGAAGGGCTATTGATTTCGTAAAGGTGACTACAGGAGTCTCAGACAGTTTTTAAATTCTGTACAGTGGGACCAACTGATGATGTTACCAACAACAAATTCTAAATGGGTAGCATTAAAGTAATTAATCAAGGAAGCTGCAAGGATTTTCATACCGATTAAGAAATGGTGTTCAAGATTTAGGCCTAAATGAATGTCAGATGAACGAATGAGACTTGTGGCAGAGAAGAAAAATGCATGGGATTCATATAAATTATCAGGCAACACAGAAGACTATGGCAGATATAAGCTAGTCTGTAATCAAGCCGCAAAGGAGATTAGGCAAGAGAAGGCAGATTATGAGAAATATTTGGCAAATGATGCTGAGAAAAACAAAGCATTTATTTACTTATATAAACTCTAAAGGAAGGGGATGAATTAGATTGGTCCAATTGATGACGATGGTTTGACTGTTCATGATCCTGCTCAGATTACTGATAATCAGAATGAGTATTTTGCATCTACATTCACAAGAGGAGTTATTAAGGGAAGAAAATGCCAGAAGTTTATCAAATTATAACGGAATATTTAATGATTTTGTAATAACTGAGAACAAAGTGGAGGAGGAATTGTTGAAGTTAAACATAAGCAAGTGACGTGGGGTGGATGGGATCTATCCAGTTATATTCAAGGAGGCTGCAGAGGAAGTAAGCAAACCCTTAGCCATAATTATGAGAGAATCCTTTTATTGGGGGAAGTCCTCATGGATTGTAGATGTGCAGATATATCCACAGTTCACAAAGTGGGATCTAAAGGTGACACGAGTAATTACAGACCATTAATTTAACTTCTGTTCCAGGTAAAAAAATGGAGTCACTGGTTAAAGATGCATTGTAGGATCATGTCGACAAAACTGCAGCAATAATCTGGACAGAGCATGGGTGTGCTAAGGGAAAATCTTCTCTGACACATTATTTCTCACACAGGAAGGATAGACAGGATGGGAAGGGAGGAGGGGTTATGCTATTAGTTAAGAAACACATAAAATCCAAGGAAGTGAAGCCAGTCGACATTGCTGGACAGTGCAGTGTCGAGTCAGTTTGGTGTGACATAAGCATTGGGAGATCAAAATTGAGAGTAGGAGTGTGCTACAGGCCTAATGACTCTGATAAGTATAATAAGAAACTGTACAGAGAAATAGAGTGGGCCAGAAAATCAGAGAGTCTTATAATGGGGGATTTTAATTTCCCAGATATTGACTGGAATTTGGGAGCTGGTCACTCACACACTACCAAGGCTTTTGTGGATTTATTGGATGATTGTTTTCTACATCAGCATGTTCGGGAGGCAACTAGAGGGAGTAATACTCTTGATTTGATTATCAGTAGTGATTCTTCATGCATTAAGAATCTGCAGATAAATGAACCACTAGGTGGCAGTGATCACAGTGTTCTGAAGTGGGATTTACTCAGAGTTAACTACCATTAGGGGTAAAGGGAAGGGGTATTGCTTTCGTAAAGGTGACTATGATGGACTGAGACAGTATTTAAATACTATACAGTGGGTTCAACTGATGATGTTACCAACAGCAAATTCAAAATGGGAAGCATTCAAAGAACTTATCTTGGAAGCTACTAGGCTTTACATACCAACTAAGAAATATTGTTCAAGGTTTAGGCCTAAATGGATGTCAGATGAACTAATGAGGCATATGGCAGAGAAGAAAAATGCATGGGATACATACAAATTAACACATGACATGGAAGCCTATGATAGATACAAGTTGATCTGTAACCAAGTTACAAAGGAGGTTAGGCAGGTGGAGGCAGATTACGAGAAATCCTTGGCAAGGGATGCGAAGAAAAACAGCAAAGAGTTCTTTACTTATGTAAACTCTAGAAGGAAGGGGATGAATCAGATTTGTCCACTTGATATCAATGGGTCAACTTTTGATGATCCTCTACAGGTAGCTAAATGAATATTTAGGAACTAAATGAATATTTTGCATCAACATTCACACATGAGGAGTTATTCAGCGAGTGGAATGCCAGAGGTGTATTCAACTCTGGCAGTAAGCTAGAGAATCTTGTAATAACTGAGAGTAAAGTGGAGGAGAAATTGTTGAAGATAAACACAAGAAAGGCACCTGGGGTGGATGGAATCTATCCAGTTATATTAAAGGAGGCAGCAAAGGAAGTAAGCAAACCCTTAGCCATAATTATGAGAGCTTCCTTTACACTCAGGGGAGGTACCCATGGACTGGAGATGTGCAAATGTGACCCCAATTCACAAAGGAGGATCAAAGGCTGACACAAGTAATTATAGACCTGTGAGTTTAACTTCTGTTCCCGGAAAATTAATGGAGGCACTGGTTAAAGAAGCACTGCAGGATCATCTAGACAAGACTTCAGTTATAGCTCGGACACAGCATGGTTTTGTTAAGGGGAAGTCTTGCCTGACCAATTTGATTGGATACTATGATGCAGTCACAAAAGAACTGGATGCAGGGAATAACTGTGATATTATATACTTGGATCTTAGAAAGGCTTTTGATACTGTTGCACATGGAAGACTGCTGCACAAATTGGAGCAGTGTGGCATTGGAGGCAAATTGCTGCTATGGATAAAGGGGTGGTTGAGGAGGAGAAGACAGAGAGTGGTAATTAGCATTAGCATTAGTAGAGGCATTTGATGCAAGAAAGCAAGCTTATGCAGCATCAGCCAAAAAAAAAAAAAAAAAAAAACCCACTTCACCCCTCTGTTCGTTCAAAATACCTGTCCAGCTGAGCCTTAAACTTATTTAGGCTATCAACCTCCACCACAAGGGATGGAAGTCTGTTCCAGCAACCAACCACCCGCTGGCTAAAGGCAAATTTCCGCACGTCTATCCTACATCTGTGTTTCCTCAATTTGAATTTATGCCCTCTCAGGTGATTTTTCTGAGCTAGAGGAAGAATCCCATCAGCATTGAGCATGCTTAAACCATTCAACGCTTTATACACCTTTATCAGATCACCTCGCTGGTGCCTAGTCTCCAGACACTGTAATTTGCAAAACTTAAGCCTTTCTTCGTAAGAGCACCCCTTTGTTCCATTCAATAATCTTGTTGCCCTTCTCTGTACTCGTTCCAGCAGCTCTACATCCATCTTGAAATGAGGTCTCCAGACCTGTATACAGTACTCTAGGTGTGGCCTGACCATCGCCTTATACAATGGAATAATCACCTCCTTATCCCTGCTGGAAAAATTCCTGTATATCATTGACAATACTCCATGAGCTACTCTTGCAGCCCGTCTGCACTGCTCAGAGAACTTCATATCTGCCTGCACAACCACCCCCAAGTCCCTTTCATTCTCTACCACTGTCAGTGTAGTACCACAGAGTTGATACGTTGCTCTGGGGTTGCTGTTTCCCATGTGTAGTACTTTACATTTATCAATGTTAAACTTCATTTGCCACCTCTCAAATGAAGTTTAACATTGATAAATGTAAAGTACTATACATGGGAAACAGCAACCCCAGAGCAACGTATCAACTCTGTGGTACTACACTGACAGTGGTAGAGAATGAAAGGGACTTGGGGGTGGTTGTGCAGGCAGATATGAAGTTCTCTGAGCAGTGCAGACGGGCTGTAAGAGTAGCTCATGGAGTATTGTCAGTGATATACAGGAATTTTTGAACACTGTAATCAATGAACACTGCTCATCGTGGACTAATGTTATTAGTGGAGTCCCTCAGGGTTCAGTATTGGGTCCTTTATTGTTTTCTGTATTTATAAACCATATTGATGATGGTATATCAAGCTTAATGTCCAAGTTTGCAGATGATACGAAGGTTGGCAGGGTTGTCAAGGACATTACTGACACTATGCTGCTGCAACAGGATCTGGAAAGGTTGAGCAGATGGGCTGAGAGGTGGCAAATGAAGTTTAACATTGACAAATGTAAAGTACTACATATGGGAAACAGCAAACCCAGGGCATGCACTCTGTCCTTCAAGCTCTCATATAGGCCCATAACAATGCTGAGTTGTCGCCTGATTTCCTTACACTCCTTGCATCGCGCACATACAAAAAAATCCCCCATGGCAGTATCATATCCCATACCTGACTGCTCCGCAAACATCAAGCAAATAGTGCATCTTAAAAGGCTGTGATTCAGAGGGCAACTGCCCCCCTCAGTTCTCTCCTGAGCCAGAGCATTTCCATTAGCTTGAGCCTTTTGCTCAAGCTAATGGGAATTATTATCTTCAATAAAATTAGTTAACGTCTTTCCATTTCAATCCTAATAGCCGGACTAGTCCTAGTTGCTTGCAGTGGAACAGCTATCTTCCCACTGCTAAAATTAATTCTTTATTTTTTTATAATTGTTCTTACAGTTAAACTTGCAAGTCCTAAATTATGGCATACATCCGCTTGTCGTTGACTGGAATCGATTCGCTTCAAAACGTCCAATTTAGTTTTCAAATTCAGTCTGTTTCTTACATTTATAGTCTTCGTACTGCACTCAGACATTGCTTTTTCATTCTTATCGGGCATTATTAACTCTTCAAAAATGTAACTGCGTTGGTAGCATTAATTATGATACAATGTTCAAGTAAACTGTCCGTTTCGCATGATGTCTAATACGGTACTGAGTGATGACTAGACTTTGGATAAATGCATATAACTCAAATATTACAACCAATATACTTGATCATTTTTTAAAATGTTGATCTCGCAACTACGTAACAAGTCACTGTACTGCAATTAAATTAGTGTGCGAGAAAATTTCACTGAGTGTGGAAAAATTTCTCAAGTTGGCGTGGGAAACGTTTTAATGCCGTTTTGCTATTCATTTTCAAACTATCGACTCCATCAAATGAAATGATTTCGTTAAATATGCAAAAATGCAATCTGCAAAAGAGCGTTTATAGTGATCTGTGACAGCGTTATAGTCAGATACGGGTTGTAATATAAGAACAGCGTTATAGCGAATCAGCGTAAAGTGAACCGTGTTATAATGGGGGCCTGCTGTACTTGAATTTCAGAAAAGCTTTTTAGCATTATCATTAGTAGAGGCATATGATGCAAAAAAGCAAGCTTATGCAGCATCAGCCAAAAATAAATCACACTCCCATTTCGCTACTCCGTTCGTTCCAAGTTACCTGTCCAGCTCGGCATTAAATTTATTAGGCTATCAACTTCCACAACAAAAGATGGAAGTCTGTTCCACCAACCAACCACCCGCTGGCTAAAGGCAAACTTCCACATTAATCCTACATCTGTCTTTCCTCAATTTGAATTTATGCCCTCTCAAATGATTATTCTGAGCAAGAAGGAGAATTCCTTCAGCATTAGCATTAGTAGAGGTATTTGATGCAAGAAAGCAAGCTTATGCAGCATCAGCCAAAACAATAAATGAAATAAAATAAAAAAATAAATAATAAAAAAAATAATAAATTAATTTAAAAAAAATATAAATAAATAAAAAATAACCACTTCTACTTCACCCCTCTGTTTGTTCGAAATACCTGTCCAGAGGCGCCTCCGTAGCCAGGTGGGCAGGAGCGGCAGCGCGTAGCACATGCTTCTTGATTAGACCGGGGTTCAAGCCCGTGCCCACCAAATACGGAGGATGTGGAAAGGTCAGGGAATGACCACCACATATTTCCGGAGCAACATGGCCTTAGTTGCTAATGCTCCTAAAAACCAAATAACAACAAATAACATCGTTCGAAATACCTGTCCAGCTCAGCCTTAAACTTATTTAGGCTATCAACTTCCACGACAAGGGATGGAAGTTTATTCCACCAACCAACCACCCGCTGCTAAAAGCAAATTTCCTCATGTCTATCCTACATCTGTCTTTTCTCACTTTGAATTTATGCCCTCTCAGGTGATTATTCTGAGCAAGAGGAAGAATCCCATCAGCATTGAGCATGCTCAAACCATTCAAGGCTTTATACAACTCTATCAGATCACCTCGCCGGTGCATAGTCTCCAGACACTGTAATTTGCAAAACTTAAGCCTTTCTTCGTAAGAGTACCCCTTTGTTCCATTCACTAATCTTAGTGCCCTTCTCTGGAGTCGTTCCAGCATCTCTACATCCTTCTTGAAATGAGGCCTCCAGACCTGTATACAGTACTCTAGGTGTGAGCATTGAGCATGCTCAAACCATTTGAGGCTTTATCCACCTGAATCAAGATTACCTTGCAGGTGCCTAGTCTCTAGACACTAATTTGCAAAATTTCAACCTTTCTTTGTAAGAGCAACCTTTTGTTCCATTCACTAATCTTGTTACCATTCTCTGTACTCGTTCCAACAGCTTTACATGCTTCTTAAAATGAGGCCTCCAGACCTGTATACAGTACTCAAGGTGTGGCTGACCATTGATTTATATAAGGGGATAATCACCTCCTTATCTGTGCCAGAAATATTCCTGTATATCATTGATAAGACACTTCTACAACGACAGAAGAAGTTAGTTTCAGCAATCAACCACTCGCTTGCTAAAGGCAAACTTCTGCACATCTATCCTACAACTGTCTTTCCTCAGTTTGAATTTATGCTCTCTCAGGTGATAATTCTGAGCAAGAGGAAGAATCCTATCAGCATTGAGCATGCTCAAACCATTCAAGGCTTTATAAACCTTAATCAGATCACCTTGCAGGTGCCTAGTCTTCAAACAGTGTAATTTGCAAAACTTACACTTTTCTTCGTGAGAGCAATTCTTTGTTCCATTCACTAATCTTGTTGACCTTCTGTGTTTTAGTTCCAACAGCTCTACATCCTTCTTGAAATGAGGCCTTCAGACCTGTATACAATACTCAGGGTGTGGTCTGGCCATTGCCTTATACAAGAGTTTAATCACCTCCTTATTCCTGCTAGAAAAATTCCTGTATATCATTGACAATATACCATGAGCTACTCTTGCAGACCGTTTTCACAGAAAACTTCATATCTGCCTGCACAATTACCCCCAGGTCCTTTTCGTTCTCTACCACTGTCAATGGGGTTGATATGTCACTCTGGGGTTGCGGCTTCCCAGATGTAGTAATTTTTATTTGTCAATGTTAAACTTCATTTGCCACCGTTCAGCTCATCTGCTCAACTTTCCTAGATCCTGTTGCAGCAGCAGCGTACTGTCATTAGTGTCCTTAACACCCCTGCCAACCTTCGTATCGTGTGCAAACTTAGACATTAAGCTTGATATATTTGCCTCCAATGCCACATTGATCCAATTTGTGCAGCAGTCTTCCATGTGCAGCAGTATCAAAAGCCATTCTAAGATCCAAATATATGATATCAAAGTTATTCCCTACATCCAGTACCTTAGTGACCACATCGTATACCAATCAAATTGGTCAGGAAAGACTTTCCCTTAACAAAACCATGCTGTGTCCGAGCTGTAACTGAAGTCTTGTCTAGATGATCCTGCAGTGCTTCTTTAACCAGTGCCTCCATTAATTTTCCTGGAACAGAAGTTAAACTGACAGGTCTATAATTACTTGTGTTGCCCTGTGATCCTCCTTTTTTAATTGGTGTCATGTTTGCACATCTCCATTCTATGGGTACCTCACCTGAGTCCAAAGAAGCTCTCATAATTATGGCCAATGGTCCGCTTACTTCTTTGCTGCCTCCTTTAATATAACTGGATAGTTCCCGTCCACCCTGGGTGCCTTTTTTTATGTTTGTCTTCAACAATTTTTCCTCCACTTTCCTCTCAGTTATTACAAAATCATCCAGCTCACTGCCAGTTTAACTCACCTCTGGCATTCCCCTCCCTGAATAACTCCTCATGGGTGAATGGAAATGCAAAATACTCATTTAGTTTCTTAGCCACCTGAGCAGAATCATCAACAGTTGAACCATCAATATACAGTGGACCAATCTGATTCATCCCTTTCCTTCTAGAGTTTACACAGGTAAAGAACTCTTTGTTGTTTTTCTTTGCATCCTTTGCCCAGGATTTCTCATAATCTGCCTTTTCCTGCCTAATCTCCTTTGTGACTTGGTTACAGAACAGCTTATATCTATCATATTCTTCCATGTCATCCATTAATTTATATGTATCTTATGCATTTATCTTCTCTGCTACTTGTCTCATTAGTTGGGGCCTCCGTAGCCAGGTGGGAAGGAGCAGCAGTGCGTAGCACACGCTTCTTGATTAGACCGGGGTTCAAGCCCGTCACCACCAAATAAGGAGGATGCGGAAAGGTCAGGTAATGACCACCGCATATCCCGGAGCAATATGGCCTTAGTTGCTAATGCTCCTAAAAACCAAACAAACAACGTCTCATTAGTTATTCTGACATTCATTTAGGCCTATTTTGAAGCAACTGTTGATAATATAATCAGTTGCTCCCACCGTATAAAATTTAAATACTGTCTCAGACCACTGTAGTAACCTTTACAAAAGCAAAACCCTTTCATTTATCCCTGATGGTAGTTACCTCTTTGAGTACATCCCACTTCAGCACACTGTGATCACTGCCACCTAGTGGTTCTTTTATCTGCCGATTCTTATTGCATGAAGAATCACTACTGATAATCAGATCAAGAGTATTACTGCCTCCAGTTGTGTCTTGAACATGCTGATGGAGAAAATAGTCATCCAAAAAATCCACAAAAACCTTGTTAGTGTGAGTGACCAACCCACAAATTCCGGTCAATATCTGGGAAATTAAAATCCCCCATTATAAGACTCCCTGATTTACTGGCACACTATTTCCCCATACAGTTCCTGATTATACTCATCAGAGTCATTAAGACACACTCCTACTCTTAATTTTGATCTCCCAATGCTAATATCACCCCAAACTTACTCAACACTACACTGTGCAGCGATGTCTACTGGCTTCGCTTTCTTGGATTTTGTGTTTCTTAACTAATAGTATAACCCCTCCCCCCTCCAATTTTATTTCATCCTTCCTGTACACATTGTACTCTCCAAATTCCAGTTCTGCATTCGTTATATCTGTGCGACACCACGTCTCTGATATCCCAACAATATCTGTATTTGATGTTCTGAGCAATACCTCAAATTCATCAAATTTATTAACCAAACTCTTAGCATTGGTGTACATGCACCTGTTCCTCTTCTTAGCTACCCTAACACAACCCATGTGTTTACTTGTACCGTAGTGACTGCCAGCAGTCTCTGAAATACCCTGCAAATTGTTTTCCCGGGTTTCTGCTCATTCCAATAGAAGCACTGGAAGAATCACTTTCACATCTTTCACCTCACATCACTTTCATTTCTTTGGTTAAATCAGTCATTGTCCAAACATAAACTAATTAGCTAATTCATTGTTGAGAATGTAATGACTATTTTAACATTGTTTACGGTAAATTGATTCCTGCTTTACGAGTTTTCGCTTTATGAGCATGAGCTTGGAGTGAATTAATGATATTAATTCATTATTAATATCACTAATGATATTAAGAGTAGGAGACTGGCAGAATTACTTAACAAGTACAGGTCAGTGTTGAAAAAAAAGCCGTGAATTAGGGTTGAATTTGAAGGGGTCTGGAATTCTGTCCAGACACGGTTGGAGGGAGTATATGATGAAAGCCTTGTCATTCAATTTTGCCCTGAAAAGATTGTGCAAGACTCAAGGAGTAGAAATTTTTTCAGCATGGTCTGTATTTGTTAAAAGGAGAGACTGCTTCTACAAGGATGGGATACATTTAAACAGAAAGGGTGCAAGAATATTTGCTGATGCTATCGAGGCAGTGTTAGGTGGGTTGGAAAACTGCTAGCCTTCGTAGATACAAGGACTAATAGATTAACAGTAGCCACTGGCAGAGGTGAAAGTCATTCTTGCACTACTTCTATTGGAATGAGCAACAGCCTGGAAAACAAGATGCAGGATATTTCAGAGACTGCTGGGAATCATTGGGTTACAAGTAAACACATGGGTTGTGTTAGGGTAGCTAAGAATAGGAACAGATGCATGTATACTTTCTTGTACACCAATGCTAGGAGTTTGGTAAATAAATTTGGTGAATTTGAGATATTGCTCAGAACATGAAAGGCAGATATCGTTGGGATATCAGAGACATGGAGTCACACAGATATAAGGAATGCAGAACTAGAATTTGGGGAGTACAATGTGTACAGGAAGGATAGATAGGAGGAAGAGAGGAGGAGGAGGAGTAATGCTATTAGTTAAGAAACAAAGTCCTAGGAAGTGAAGCCATTCAACATCACTGGACAGTGCAGTGTCGAGTCAGTTTGGTGTGACATATGCATTGGGAGATCAAAATTGAGAATAGGAGTGTGTTTTAGGCCACATGACTCTGAGTATAATAAGAAACTACAGGGAAATAGTGGGCCAGTAAATCAGAGAGTCTTATAATGGGGGAGTTTAATTTCCCAGATATTGGCTGGAATTTGTGGGATGGTCACTCACACTAGCAAGGCTGGATGATTATTTTCTACATCAGCATGTTCGGGAGGCAACTTGAGGGAGTAATACTTTTGATCTGATTATCAGTAATGATTCTTCATGCAGATAAAGAAACCACTAGGTGGCAGTGATCACAGTGTGTTGAAGTGGGATTTACTCAGAGGTAACTAAAATCAGAGGTAAAGGCAAGGGTTTTGCTTTCCTTAAAAGCGACTATGGTTGTCTGAGAATTTAAATTCTATACAGTGGGACCAACTGATGCTTTTACCAACAGCAAATTCAAAATGGGAAGCATTCAGAAGCATTCAGAAATATTGTTCAAGGTTTAGGCCTAAATGGATGTAAAATGAACTAATGAGACATATGGCAGAGAAAAAAATGCATGGCATACATACAAATTAATGGGTGACATGGAAGCCCATGATAGATTTAAGATGGTCTGTAACCAAATCACAAAAGAGATTAGGCAGGCAAAGGCAGATTATGAGAAATCTTTGGCAAAGGTTGCAAAGAAAAACAACAGAGTTCTTTACCTATGTAAACTCTAGAAGGAAAGGGATGAATCAGATTGGTTCACTGGTATTGATGGTTCAACTGTTGAGGATCCTGCTCAGGTGGCTAACAAACTAAATGAGTATTGTGCATCCACATTCACCCATGAGGAGTCATTCAGGGAGAAGAATGCCAGAGGTAAGTTTAACCCTGGCAGTGAGCTAGATGATTTTGTAATATTGAGAGGAAAGTGGAGGAGAAAATGTTGAATTTAAACATAAAAAAGGCAACTGGGATGGACTGGATCTCTCCGGTTATATTAAAGGAGGCAGCAAAGGAAGTAAGCAAACCTTTAGCCATAATTATGAGAGCGTCTTTGGACTCAGGGGAGGTACCCATGGATTGGAGATGTGCAGATGTGACCCCAATTCACTAAGAAGGATCAAAGGGCAACACAAGTAATTATAGACACAAGTAATTATAGGTTTTGTTAAGGGGAAGTCTTGCCTGACCAATTTGATTGGATACTATTACGCAGTCACAAAAGAGCTGGATGCAGGGAATAGCTTTGATATTATATACTTGGATCTTAGAAAGCCTTTTGATACTGTTGCACATGGAAGACTGTTAGTTTAAATTCTCTTCCAGGAAAATTAATGGAGGTACTGGTTAAAGAAGCACTGCAGGATCATCTAGACAAGACTTCAGTTATAGCTCAGACACAGAATTGGTTTGTTAAGGGGAAAGTCTTGCCTGACCAATTTAATTGCCTACTATGATGTGGTCCCAAAACAACCAGATGCAGGGAATAACTTTGGTATCCTTTATTTGGATCTTAGAAAGGTTTTTGATACTGATGCACATTGAAGACTGCTGCGCAAATTGGAGCAGTGTGGCATTGGAGGCAAATTTCTACTAGGGATTAAGGGATGGTTGAGTGGGATAAGACAGAGTGATAATCAGTGGATACTGCTCATCGTGGACTAATGTTATTAGTGGAGTCCCTCAGGATTGAGTATTGGGACCATTGTTGTTTTCTGTATTTATAAATGATATTGATGATGTTATATCAAGCTTAATATCCAAGTTTGCAGACGATACGAAGGTTGGCAAGGTTGTTAAGGATATTAATGACAGTACTCTCTTGCAACAGGATATAGAAAAGTTGGGCAGATGGGCTGGGAGGTGGCAAATGAAGTTTAGCATTGTCAAATGTAAAGTACTACATATGGGAAACAGCAACCCCAGAGCAATGTATCATCTCTGTGGTAATACACTGACAGTGGTAGAGAATGAAAGGGACCTGGGGGTGGTTGTGCAGGCAGATATGAAGTTCTCTGAGCAGTGCAGACGGGCTGCAAGAGTAGCTTATGGTGTATTGTCAATGATATATAGGAATTTTTCTAGCAGGGATAAGGAGGTGATTATTCCCTTGTATAAGGCAATGGTCAGGCCACACCTAGAGTACTGTATACAGGTCTGGAGGCCTCATTTCAAGAAATATGTAGAGCTGCTGGAACGAGTACAGAGAACGGCAACAAGATTGGTGAATGGAACAAAGGGGTGCTCTTACGAAGAAAGGCTTAAGTTTTGCGAATTACAGTGTCTGGAGACTAGGCACCAGCGAGGTGATCTCATAGAGGTGTACAAAGCCTTGAATGGTTTTAGCATGCTCAATGCTGATGGGGTTCTTCCTCTTGCTCAGAATAATCACCTGATAGGGCATAAATTCAAATTAAGGAAAGACAGATGTAGGATAGACGTGTTAAAATTTGCCTTTAGCCACTGGGTGGTTGGTTGGTGGAACAGTCTTCCATTCCTTGTCGTGGAAGTTGATAGCCTAAATAAGTTTAAGGCTCAGCTGGACAGGTATTTCAAACGAACAGAGGGGTGAAGTGGAAGTGGTTTTTTTTTTTGGCTGATGCTTCATAAGCTTGCTTTCTTGCATCAAATGCCTGTACTAATGCTAATGCTAATATGTATCCCCTGCATTTTTCTTCTCTGCCACGTCTCATTGGTTCATCTGTCAGCCATTTAGGCCTAAACCTCGAACAATATTTCTTAGTTGGTATGTAGAGGATAGTAGCTTCCAAGATAAATTCTTTGAATGCTTTCCATTTTGAATTTGCTGTTGGTCCCATCGTATAGAATTTAAATACTGTCTCAGACCACCTTACTCACCTTTATGAAAGCAAAAACCCTTCCCTTTACCCCTGATAGTAGTTACTTCTTTGTGTAAATCCCACTTCAGCACACTGTGATCATTGCCACCTAGTGGTTCTTTTATCTGCAGATTCTCAATGCATGAAGAATCACTACTGATAATCAAATCAAGAGCATTACTTCCTCTAGTTGCCTCTCGAACATGCTGATGTAGAAAAAAATCATCCAATAAATCCACGAAAGCCTTGCTTATTTGTGACTGACCAACCAACAAATTCCAGTCAATGTCTGGGAAATTAAAATCCCAGATTATAAGATTGTCTGATTTACTGGCCCACTCTATTTCCCTGTACAGTTACCTATTATACTCATCAGAGTCATTAGGCCTATAACACACTCCTACTCAATTTTGATCTCTCGATGCTTATGTCATACCAAACTGACTCGATACTGCACTGCCAGCGATGTTGACATACCATATAATCACTGAAAGAAGCACATGGCATTCTTTCTCTCCCCGCAGTATACCAGACGACCGCCCCCACTTCTTCAGCTTGCGATATCAGTAAATACGATACGTGACCGTCTGCTCCATCTCTTGAATTCGACTTTCAGTGAAT
The DNA here is from genome assembly GCF_048544385.1 of Mastigoproctus giganteus. Taxonomy (NCBI): domain Eukaryota; kingdom Metazoa; phylum Arthropoda; class Arachnida; order Uropygi; family Thelyphonidae; genus Mastigoproctus; species Mastigoproctus giganteus. Next base: position 179,821,017 of record NC_143585.1, read on the forward strand.
TTTAATAATTTTTTATACTACCTATATATTGCTTATTATCTCTCATTTTTCCACCTTGTCAGGTCAGCCATGATATATACATAAGCATTAGGATTAACCTGGTATCTTTTGACCATGTGCTATGTATATTTAATGTCAGAAACAGGCCTTACTTTTTGCTGCATTTTGACCGATTTTGATGGCTGGTCCTCATTAGCGACATTGAAATCATTCGATGTACAGCACTATGTACTTTTAATATAGTATTGTTGACTTTGTGTTGCAGGTTCGAATTGTGTTATTTTATGACTGCCTTTCCATTTTAGCTAACCCCTTGGTTGATTAGATTACCTGCTTTTCTCTCTCTCTCTCTCCATACTAAAGCATAGCCTCCTATCGTTTATATACACATACATACATACATACACATGTCTATATGTCTAGTTGGTGCATAATATTATAGCAGTTAATGTATGATATAGTCTTATGGTACAAAGCTTTGTAACAAAAAAAAGAAACAGCTGTGATTTTTTTTTCTTTTTTTTAAATTATTGAACTTCTAGCTGTGAAGGGCTTGTACAGCAGTAGTGTTCATTTTCTTGTACAGTAAAATGTGAAGTCAAAATGTATTTATTATACACAGTATTTATTGTCTTTAATTTTTTTGCTCACTTAATTTTAAAAATTCTTGTAAACACGTTTTTAGTAGTTTGAAAACAGTGTATTGATTCTTGTGCATTGTTTTATAGGTGTACATTTCAAATTTTTCATTATGTTTGAAGACAATTACGATCCATATACTGAAGCAAGAAATCCTAGTCATTTGGATCAGGTTGGCAATCCTGAAATCCAGGCAAGTATATCTGAAGAAAAGGACATTGACAAGATAACTGTTTCATCCAAAGAACAAACAGTTATTAAACCTTGCTTAGAAAGTGAGATGGAAAAAAAAAGTTTTCATTCTTTTATAAAAGGAAGTGAATCTGCAGTTTTGCATGTTTTGCCAGTTGATCAAGGAACAAACACCTCCCAGAAGATGAACGAAGTTGAACCTCGTATAAATCCATCTTTATTTTCCAAACAAGACAGTAATGAAAAGGCAACACGCTCTTGGACATTCAAAGAATATGGTGACACAGTTACATCTGGACCTCCTATCCAAGAAAGAAAACAAGTGGTCAAAACAGGATGTAGAAAAATATATTTAGCAGCTTTTGCATCTCTTATGGGTGCTGTAGCCATGGGGATGACTGTTGGGTATTCATCGCCAGCCACACCAGAAATGTTGAATTGTACAGAAAGTCCTGTAAGAATTAAGAAAAGTGATGTCACGTGGATTGGAAGTCTAGTCCCATTAGGGGCCTTTTTTGGAGGATTATTAGCAAGTAAGTTAGTTACATTTTAGTACATGCCATTTCATTCTTAATACCGATTCACAAATTATTTAGCACTAAGAGCTCAATTAAAGTGTTAAAATTAAAATATCTTTGTGGGTAGGGTGATGCAGGGTATGAATATTATTTGAGATGTTTTAGTAAAAAAAAAAAAATTAACATTCCTGCTCTACAGCAGCCTACCCACAAAGGCATTTTAACACTTTATTCGATCATCAGTGAATTTTTTTCGTGGTCCGAATTAGTAAAATATGCCAGATGTGCCATGTTCCAAGATTCTATTTTGACATAAAATTGATAAATTGTCAAGAAAATATTACAGGGACATTTTTTTTTCTTTTATTTCAGATCACAAGGTAAACTCACATTCATGTTTTAATAAAATATATGATTGAAGGGCAATTGTTACACAAAATTATTTTCTATAAGTAGCTTTATACTTCTTTTCAAGGTCTTTGGTTTATTTTGAAATTAGCTTTCGATGTTCAACTTTGTGTCCGTAGATTTTACCGTTTGCAACTTGCTGCCATGTTATATGATGTGGAATAGCATAAGGTTTAATATAAAACTAGAAAGCGAAATACATAGCATGGTATTAAAAATCTGTTATAGTATAGTATTATCAATTAATAAGTAAAATATATTTATTTTATTAAATTTCATTGTTAACTAAATTATACTTAAACGGAATCATGACCAAGACTACAGTTTGAAAGTAACAGGAATGCTGTGGCTCAGGGGAGAATCGATGGTGGTGATTCACCAATGCATGGCAGTCTAAAAAATGTGTAAAATGTGAAATGTTTGCAGATCTTTCAAAAACATACATAATCTTGACAAGGAGGATGGCTTTGTGTGTGTTCGGAGCACAGATTGTGCAGAAATTAGGTGCGAATTCAGTGTTTTGATGGGTGTTTCTGAGAGCTTGAGGTGTAGGTAGATGCCCTCGAAGAAATTAATATGAGGGGCCTGTCAAGCTCAGCTGCCCGACTCAATGCCAGAGCTTACTACTGTGCATCAGGCAACACAGCGGCAGGCTTCAAGTCAATATGCACTGGTCCCACAGAAACTAGTTCTTGTTGGTTACTATTATCAAGGAATGGGAATATATTATGCAAAAAGATAGGTGGAAGAGCACCAGGGTCCATCTGCCCAGGGCGAAAGTTGATGACAATATTGGGCAGATATCATCTTTTAAGGGCACAAAAGATGATATTGTTCTATACATTGGCACTAATGACCTTAAGAGTAAGAGATCTGCTGATTTACTTAACAAGTACAGGTGAATGCTGAAAAGAAGTGGCAAGTTAGGGTTAAATTTGAAAGTGTCTGCAATTCTTGAGGTTGTCACAGACCTTCTCTCAGATATGCCAGACAAGCTCTACTTGCTACCTGGGAGTCTGAAACGCTGTTGGAAGTGGTATTCAGGTAACATTCAAGTCAAGTGGACCCAATTTCGGTGATGTCTGGAGAAGGTGTGTGACAGCCAAATCCTCTGCCTTGCACCTTCATGATGGTGGGACTGTTAGTAATCCTCAGTATAACCTCCATGCACAAGCACGCGGTGTGTGACCACCCAGGTGTGAACCAACATAAGCAGGGTTTGTGGTGTGGCACCCACACGCTACACAGAGGAATGCCACCCCTCTGTGTTTCCAGGCAATTCTAGGTGGTAGATGACTCTCATCAAACGGTGCAATACCACCACTTTGCTTATTGGAAGCTTGAAATGGTGGAACCCATGTTTAGTCTCCAGAGCTAAGTTCAGATCAACCCTTCCCCATCTCTTCCATCGTGCCGCATGACTGATGACTTTTGAGGTTATGGTGAACATCATGGTGAGATCCAATCTTCCTTACATTTCGAGGGTACAGCTCTAAAACGGTGTTCGCAGTCCGGCCACTAGTTAGTACACCGAACTGAACCTATTGGTAACTCTTCAGGAGGCTTCCAGATCAGCTAGTGTATAATAATCTTGCTACCACTACTCTGCCAGATAGTGACTGGAGGGAGTCCGAGTAGTGTGTATGCGGGCGGGGGTGGGGGGGACATTGTTGAAGCCACATTATGTCAAGGATCTGGGTATATACCATGTCTAACTTTTGGTGGAATTCCCACAAAGGTTACCCCGCATGCCACCTTAAACTCCTCTAAATGGGTAATCCCAGCTTAGATCTCCTTAATGTATTAAGGAGGATCTCCTTAATACATTAAGGAGATCCCAGCTGAGTGGGATCTCCTTAATGTATCTGAGGAGGAAATCGTTCAGGAATTAGGCGATCAAAATGTAATAAATGCCAAAAGGATAGTCATTAAGAAAGTTGGGGTTCTTACTCCTACCCGAACAGTCATTCTTACATTTAAAACACCAATTTTACCAACAACTGTTAAAGCTGGATATTTAAGGTGCAAAATTCAACCTTAAATTCCAAACCCAGTCCGGTGTTTTAAATGCCAAAAATTTGGACACTCACAAGCAGTCTGCAGGGGTGTAACCACCTGTGCCTCCTGTGGTTCAAAAGAGCATGTTCACACAGACTGCCCCACTGAAATACAAAGCTGCCCGAACTGTAAGGGGAATCATTCAGCATTTTCAAAGGAGTGCATCCAGTGGCAGACCGAAAAGAATATACAAAAGTACAAAGTGGAACACAAGGTGCCATACCAAGAAGCAAAAAGACATTGTTTAATTTCAAATAAATTGCCATCTTATTCTTCAGTTGTAAAAAAGCAAAGATCCATAACAGTACAAACAGATTGTTCAGTTCCGCCAAGCATCTCAATTTCTGATTGGGCCAGGTCAGTCCTCTCTACACTAAAAGAACAGCCTACCCAACAGCAATCAACTCATTTGGTAAACACACCATTGACAATACCGCCAGATAAAAATTCTGTACAACAGCCAGTTAATCAAACAAGCTCTGAAAGAAATAATCAAAAAACCAGTACTGATACCATGGACATAGATAAAAATTCACACCGAGATGATCCACTTCTTGAACTTCATGCAGAAGAGGAGGACATGGCCGTCACTAGACCAAATTTCCCAAAAAGGGAAAAAAGACTAGACAGGTGCAAACAGACAACATCCCGTAAGCAAGCAGACACACCCGATAATCCTCAATAATGCATAGAATCATTCAATGGAATTGTCGGGGACTCCGAGCTAACTTAGACGATGTTTATGACTTAATTACCGAATATAAGCCTGTTGTTCTTTGTCTACAGGAAACAAACCTGACCCCTAAAATAACTATGAGCATAAAACATCATATAATGCACATGGAGGTGTAGCATTGCTAGTAAACTCCAGAACTCCTTTCAGACCAGTCCCACTGCAAACAACTTTAGAAGCAATTGCTGCTAGAGTTATGGTTACTGCTATCTTAACTCTAGAAGCAATTGCTGCTAGAGTTAAGATAGCAGTAACAGTTGTTTCCATATACTTTCGCCAAACTATTCATACTCTCTAGCAGATTTGAATGATTTAGTTACCCAGCTGCCACCGCCTTTCTGTATCTTGGGTGACTGGAATGGGCATCACCCCCTATGGGGTTCCTCGCACCTTGATAAGAGAGGCCAGTTAATTGAAAAAATTATTGAAAGGCACAACTTAACATTATTAAACAATGGGACTCACACGTACGTGCATCTTTCCTCAAGGTCAGCTTCTGCAATTGATCTTTCAATATGCTTGCCAAACCTCCTTCCTCGTATTGATTGGATGGTCACTGATAACCTGCGAAATAGTGACCACTTTCCAGTAATATGCACACTATCGGCTAACTCTCCTCAAACTGAGATAAAAACTGTATGGAAATTCGACAAAGCTAACTCAATAGATATTCAGACTATTGAGACCCTCACCATTGACTCTGCCGTAACTTACATAACTCAGCAAATGATAGCAGCTGCAGAAACCAGTATACCCAGATCATCCATGAAAACTTGCTCCCACCCAAAAATATGGTGGAATGAAGCCTGTAGCGATGCCAAAAAAGAGAAGAATAGATACTGGAACTTATTTCGTAAATACCCAACCACAGCTAATCTCATACAGTTCAAGAAAGCTAGAGCTAAATCTCGTCACATACAACAAACAAGCAAAAAAGAGACATGGTCTAAATATGCCTCCTCTATAAACAGGACCACAAATATCAGAACTGTTTGGACTAAAGTTCGAAGAATTAATGGAAAATATCCACCTATAACCACTCCGACAATATATCTAAAAGGCAAAGAAATCTGCAATCCTCTCGATATTTCTAATACATTAGGTGAAACCTTCGAAAAAATCTCCGCTGTAACTGCATTTCAGCGAAGTTTCCAGGCACATAAAGTACATGCAGAAAAATATAATCTCAATTTCAGTACTTCATGACAGCATTCATATAATGTACCCCTTACCATGGCAGAGTTACGTAGCGCACTTGCAAGATCCAAAAATAGTGCTGCTGGCCCTGATGGAGTGTACTATGCCATGATATATCACTTGAGTGAAGAATCCCTTTCTGCTCTGCTAAAACTGTATAATAGAATCTTTGGCGAAGACTACTACCCTACCAGTTGGCGTGATTCTATTGTATTAGCTTTCCCAAAACCAGAAAAGGACCATTCAGATCCAGCAAATTACCGACCGATAGCGTTAACTAGTTGTATAGGAAAAGCATTAGAAAAAATAATTAATGCCAGATTGACATGGTTCCTGGAGACTGAATGCATTCTAAGTCAAAATCAATATGGATTTCGAAGAACTAGATCAACACTTGACCTTATGGTCAAAGCTGAAGGAAACATCCGAAATGCATTTCTCAGGAACGAACACCTAGTGATGATTTCTTGACATCGAAAAAGCTTTTGATACAACCTGCCAGTATGGAATTCTTCACAATCTCTATGAAACCGGTATTCGTGGTCATCTTCCAAAATTTATCCAGAACTTTTTGAGCAATAGGACCTTTCAGGTAAGATTTCACTCTGCTAGCTCGCAAACGTTTGTGCAAGAAGAGGGGTCCCTCAGGTTCTGTGCTTAGTGCCACGCTCTTCACTCTCAGGATTAATTCCATTACCAAATGTATTCCCGACACAGTTGAAACTTATCTGTATGCCGACGATCTGGCAATCTCAAGCCACTCACAAAACATGCGTTTCATTGAAAGGCAGCTTCAAGGTACAATTAACAAGCTTGTTCAGTGGGCCAAAAATAATGGATACAGACTTCAAAACAAAAAACAACAGCAGTTCATTTTTGCCGTAAACGGAATTTACATCCAGATCCCGATTTACATCTTGATTCTCATCCAATTTATTTTCAACAGAGTATTAGCTTTCTTGGACTAATTCTGGATAAAAAACTTAGTTTCTTAGAGCATATTAAGCATATTCGTACAACCTGTCTAAAGAAGCTGAATCTGTTCAGGGCAATTTCCGCTATGTCATGGGGTGTAGATCGGTACATGCTGCTACACTTATACCGGTCGCTCATAAGATCCAAACTAGACTATGGGTCACCTGCATATGCCTCAGCTAGAGAAAGTGTATTAAAATGGCTCGACCCAGTACATCACAATGCTCTCCGAATTGCACTGGGATCTTTTCGTACATCGCCAGTTCAGAGTCTCTATACGGAAGCACACGAACCACCCCTATTTCTTCGTCGGCAAGCTCTGTTATTAAGTTATGCAGCAAAAATCAGGTTTCCCATATTCATCCTATAAAGCAGTATTTATTCACCCCAAAATGGCATAATTTGTACCAAAATAAACCTTTGCAGAATAAACCATGTGGTATTAGATTACAAAGCATAACTACGTGCTGGGAACTAAATATGAATGATATAATTCTAGATATTAGCACGGCTATGCCACCATGGCAAATACCCTTGGCTAATGTTGACCAACATTTCCAACAATGGAGAAAGAATGCACTTCCAAATTTCAGTATTCAGCAGATCCATGCAACTCACTCTTTTCAGTTCTCTAGTTTTACCCAAATTTACACTGATGGTTCCAAGACAGTAAAGTTGGAGCAGCTGCAGTTCTACCAAACATTACAATATCCCAGCAGCTCCCTTTGGAGTACAGTATTTACACGGCAGAACTGTATGCTATCCTGATGGCTCTAGACAATGTAAAACAGTCATTATATCCTCAAACTATTATCTACACTGATTCCTTAAGCGCTGTATCTGCTCTTCAGTGTAAATTTCCTTCCAGTCATCCGTTTCTACAACAAATTCAAACCAAGTTAGTGCAGCTTCTTGCAAACAGACAAAAATAAATTTTTTGTTGGATACCTGGGCACTCTGGAATCAGAGGAAACGAACAAGCGGATCTTGCAGCCAAGAACGCCATTCACATAAAATCAGACATGCAGAGATACCTTAGACAGATTTAAAACGCATCATACATAGCAATGTTAGAAAAAAATGGCTATCCATTTGGCAAGAAGAAAAAAGCAATAAGCTTTTTCAGGTTAAAAACGATCATAAGAAGTGGCTATCAAGCCTAAGAGGCAACAGAAAGGAAGAAGTGGTACTTGCTAGAATTCGAATAGGACATACTCACCTAACTCATAGTAATTTACTCACTCAGGATGACCCTCCACTATGCAGCAACTGTCAAACTCAACTCACAGTAAACCACTTGATTATTGAATGCCCATTATATCTGAGAGAACGAAAAACAGCTTTCTCTTCACATCTATATTCTTCTAATAAACTTACCTTACAATAGATTCTCGGAGACTGACAAGATATTAAAAATGTTTTTATCTTCCTCAAAACGATAAACAAATATCACCTGATCTGAATCCTTTTATTTAATATAACAATCATGTACCAAATAAGATTGAAATAGGTGCATTATGGCCTTAGTAGCCCTTGCACCAATAAATCCAACAAACAACAACAACATATACCATGTCTAAGCCATATCCAAAAATTTAATTACTTCATACAGCACTTTTTCTTGATATTGAATAAACCATGAATTGTTAAACTAATTGAGTAAGCTTATCTGTGAACATATCTAAACCTCCCAAACACTTCCTAGTTCATTTCACAAATATACGTGGTCTCAATTCTAATCTCAACCATGTCCATTTTCACTTGCAGTCTGCCAAACCCCATGTACTTTTTCTAAAAGAATCTCAGTTATCGGTTGATTCAACTGCTGCTCATCTCAGTTGCCTAAACTATTCGCCATATGATTCCTTTCGCCTCCAAGGTGGTATGTGCATATTTCCATTCCGATATTCCGTCACAGACTTGGTAATTTGGAATCTCCTCTTTTCAGTCTTCTCAGGCTTAAAATCTCTCTACCTCATTGTGTCTGTTCGTTTGTTATTTGGTTTTTAGGAGCATTGGCAACTATTCTCATTGTGTCAAATTCACCTTTTGTCTCTACTGTCATCCCAAATTCACTAATCACTTGGAGCTCTTTGACTTCCTCTCTTTGCAACTTGGCTTTCTCCAGTCCAACTTTCCTAACCGTGAGGTAAATTTCATTGGTGATATTAATGATCACAACTCCAGCTGGCTTCCTTTTAATAGTTACACAGATCCAGCTGGTCGAGATTCCGAGGTTTTTCAATTACTAATGAACTTTCACAAATTGTTCATTTACCTACAATTACTGGACAATCATAACCATACAGCCAACACGCTTGATTTTTTTTTTCTCACAAACAACCCTTCTAAGTACAGGCAGGGCTCGCTTAACGCGAGTTCGATTAATACGGTTTTCAGTTACCGCGATTTGAAAAAATGATACCACTTTTTACTTTACGCGATGCAAATTTCCAGTTAACGCGATCTTTTATTTCTAAAAGTTGAAATAGATTCGAATCGCACGCTAAATGTCTGACTGCCAATAAACAAGCGTTTGTCCGCTTCCCGCCTCAGTGTGTTCCATCAACTAAGTAGACGTGTTACTTGTTTGTCTCCACCTAATAAAGTCACGTGCAGACGTATTTAAAATTTCTAATTTTCTACCCCTGTTAATTATGGATAAAAGAGTGAAAAACAACGTGATTGTAATAAAAAAAAAACCGAAAAGTTATTACTTTAGCTGATAAACTTGAAGTTATTAAAAAAACATGAACGTGGTGCAAACCATGCGAAAATCGTAAGAGATCTAGGATACAGTGAGTCTACCGTACGAACTATCTTGAGCCGTAAGGACGAATATAAAGAGAAAGGTAAAGTTTCATCATCTTCTTTTGTCTTACAAAATACCAGAAACAGAACTCCAATAATGATTGAAATGGAAAGTCTTTTATCAGTTTGGATAGAAGATTGCAATCAAAAAAGAATTCCATTATCTAAGGACAATATTCAGAGTAAAGCTATTAACCTTTTTACTAAGCTCAAAGAAACAAAATATCAAGGGGAGACTGAAATGTTTGTTGCTAGTTCAGGGTGGTTTGGACGTTTCAAAAATCGAGCACGACTGCATAATGTTAAAGTAACAGGGGAAGCTGCTAGTGCTGATGAAGGTGCTGCAGCCAAATTTCCTGCAGAATTGCAAAAAATCATTCAGGATGCTGAATACGACGATCGGCAAATATTTAATGTAGACGAAACAGGCGTATTTTGGAAACGGATGCCAACTAAAACTTATTTGGCTGCAAATGAAGCATCACAACCTAGGTATAAAGTCTCAAAAGATCGACTAACACTTTTATTAGGAGGTAACGCTGAAGGTGATTTTAAATTGAAGCCCATGCTTGTGTACCGTGCACAAAATCCTAGGGCTTTAAAAGGATACAGCCATCGCACTCTTCCAGTCATTTTTCGTTCAAATAAAAAAGCATGGATGACCAAAGCCCTATTTGAAGACTGGTTTACGTCTTATTTCTGTCCAACAGTTGAAGCCTATTGCAAGAAAAATAATCTTACTTTTAAAGCTCTGTTGCTTTTAGATAATGCACCTGGACATCCTTCTGCACTTGGTGACTTAAATGAAAATGTGAAAGTTGTTTTTTTACCGGCGAATATGACTTCGTTATTACAACCCATGGACCAGGGGACGATTGCAACTTTCAAGGCTTACTATCTCCGCAGAACCTTTGCACAGGCACTTGAAGCTACAACAGGAGATAATGCAATTTCTGTACCAGAATTTTGGAAAAAAATATAACATACGATTGGCCATTGAAAACATTCATGCAGCATGGGAAGAAGTGACAGCCAGCAATATGAGAGCAGTTTGGAAGCATCTTTTACCCCGCGCAAACGGTTTTACTTGCTTCAAAGGTGCAGTTCAAAAAGTTATTGAAGACATAACTAATATTGGTAATGACCTTGGTTTCAAAGGCTTGGATGCGGCTAACGTTCAAGAATCACTGAATTCGCATTTAGAACAGCTAAGTGACAATGATCTCCTTCAAATAGAGCAACAGTGTGCGCACGAAGAAGCTGAAGAAAAAGAGTGTGAGCCAGATGAAAATGTTACTTCAAAGGAGATAACGGTAAAAGAACTAGGCGAAATCTTTCGTATCGCAGAGAACCTTAAACAAAAGGTAATGGATGTTGATCCTAACATCGAAAGAAGCATGTTATTTCGCCAGGGCCTAGAGAAGCTTGTTGTCGGCTATCGGAAATTGTATGATGAAAAAACGAAAGCCAAAACTGTTCAAAAGACTGTGTTCAAATATTTCCGTAGCAAATAGTTAGTTTCTCCATTATATATTTTGAGCAATAAACATTTAATTCTATAATTTTTATTATCTTTTACATGGCATGCAGTTAAAAAGTTATTTAAAAGGTATTTTTAAAATTCTTTATGGACATTCCAGACGGTCAAGGACCAATTATAATTTTTCCTATTGATTATTACATTCGATTAATGCGATTCCGTTTTGCGCGATGCGCTCGCGGGACGAATTAGTCGCGTTAATCGAGGCCAGCCTGTATACGGTTGAAGTGAATTGTCCTTTAGGCACCTCAGATCATAACTTGGTCATTGTCTCTTCTCCAATGGAACTTTTATCTCATGGCTATTTCCAACTTCGTATTGTTTGGCATTACAAAGTTGCATTACAAGAATGCAAAATGGGATGACCTGCATGATTTCTTTTCTTCTTTCCCTTGATGGGATTACTGTTTCAAAACTTGATGTCATCGTTTGCTCGGATCGTGTCAGTGAAATTATTCTTGTAGGAATGGAATCCTTTATCCCCAAACTCCACTTTAAAATCTCATCCTTTATCTAAACTTTGGTTTTCCAATAAATGTGCTAAGGCTGTTCAAGAGAAGAACCTTGCATATCGCAATTGTCTTGTTTCCAATTCTTCAATTTCATTTTCTACATCCACCAAAGCTTGCAACAATTGTAAAGCAGATATTAATTAGTCCAAACTAGATTTTGAACAGGCTAAGAGGAGAAAACTTGCTTCTTGCCCTAATGGTAGCCGAGCATTCTGGTCTCTTGACAAAGCTATTGGCTTTACCTTTTCCCCCTCTCTGCCCCCACCTTTGTCAAAACCAGATGGTTCTTTTGTCACTTCACCCAAGGATAAAATTGTCTTGCTAGCATCCCATTTTTGTTCCAACTCATATATTAATGATCTCGCTAAAACACCTCCCACCATTCCCAACATACTCCATTCAATGCCTCCTGTGCTCTTCCATCAAAAGAATGTCAGAGGGATTTTGACTAATCTTGATGCTAAGAAAGCTGCAGGTCCAGGTTCTCCACTTGTTCTCCTGAACTTACTCCTGTTCTTTGCCTCCATTTTTCACTTTCTTATTTCAAAGGTGTTTTTCCTTCTGCTTTGAAATTTGCTCATATTCAGCCAGTTCCTAAAAAGGGTGACAAATCCATCCCATCCAATTATTGTCCCATTGCAATTATTTCTACTCTTCTGAAGTAATGGAGAAATCTATTAACCGGCAACTCTTAAACTACCTAGAAACCTTCCATCTGATCAACAGTTGCCAGTATGGATTCAGTCACTGGCGATTCGCTGGGGATGGACAAATTCAAAGGAAAAGTACGGTGAGAAACAAGCAGTTGCTCATGACATCTCAAAGTCTTTCGATTGTGTTTGGAATAAACGTCTCTCAGACAAGCTTCCATCTTATGGTTTACCAATTGTTTTTTGTAATTGGTTATCCAGTTTTCTCTCTGATCGTTCACAGAGGGTGATGGTAGATGGCTCTCTGTCTAACTTCTCCACTGGTGCTAGTGTCTCCTCAAGATTGAGTTCTTTCTCCCACTCTTTTCTTGTATTTTAATGACTTCCATCGACTGGAAATCCTATCTATAGTTTTGCCAATGATAGCACATTGCATTCCACTTTCCATTTTGAGAAACCTTGTCATCCTCAATCAGCTTCAGCTTCTCGAATGTCCATGAGCAATACCGTAAATGCCGATCTCCAGATAATTCTCTATTCCTGCACAGGTGTCCGATGACTCGGTGCATTGTCATCTTTGAAGACATCGTCAACCATCACAATTTGGGCAAAAGACAACTTAGTTGATTCAATCCTTCTAAAACTCAGTCTTGCCTTATATATCACAAAAAGGATTCTTCTGCTCTTATGGTTATCTTTGGTCACACTCCGATTTCTAGGCATAGTGATATATCTTTTTTTGGGAATTACCCTGGCTTCTAATATCTCTTGGCACAACACATTACAAAGAATTCTCTCTCTCTGCTTCTAAAAAACTTGTTTTCTCTTTCACTCTTGGCATTCCTTTTCATCCAAACAGCTGTTCGCTGTGTACAAATCGCAAATCCGCCCTACCATGGAATATTGTTCCCACATCTGGGGCAGTGCCCCCCAAAAAGGTGCCTCCATAGCCAGGTGCGCAAGAGTAGTAGTGTGTGGCACAAACTTCTTGATTAGACTGGGGTTCGAGCCCATGACCACCAAATGCAGAGGATGCGGAAACATCTGGGAATGACCAGCACATATCCTCGGAGCAATATGGCCTTAGTTGCTAAATGTCCTAAAAACCAAATAATAAACATAACAAACAGCCCCCCTCTCAAAAAAACCTCTCTCAGGCTTACATTCCATTCCGAAGAGTGCAATTCGGTTAAGTAATGACTCCTCTCTAACAGTCTGTCCACTCTGTCACATAGATGTACTGTTTCTGCTGAATGCCTTTTCTACAGATACTTCCACCGGCACTGTTTTTCTGAATTGGCTTCTATAATTCCCATTCTCTCTTTCAAAACAGTCCGAACACGTGCCATCCCCACCATCCAACATCCATTTACTGTCCAACTTCAAACTCTCAGAACCAACTTTTCATCTTCCTCGTTTATTCATTCAACTGCCGTTTTCTCGAACAACCTTCCTTCATACATATTTCCTGAAAATTATAGTCAACAGAAGTTGAAATCTAATGTCAAAAAGTATCTTCTTTCTTCTTCTCAACCTCCAACCCATGCATGGTACTAAGTACAATAGGTAGTAATACCTCTTGTGTTTGGGATTTTCATAAAAAAAAATTCTGCTCAGACATGATTGAGAGCCTTGTCAATGATTTTTGACCTGGGGAGATTGTGCAAGGCTCACGGGGTCTAATTTTTTTCAGCATGATCTGTGCTTTATAACAGGAGAGACTGCTTCTACAGGGATGGGATAAACTTACATATAAAGGGTGGAAGAATAATTGTTGATGCTATGAAGGCAGAGTTAAGTGGGTTGGAATACTACCTGCTCTGGGGGGGGGGTTTCACAGACTAATAGATTAACGATAGCCACAGGCAGAGGCGAAAGTGATTCTTGCAGTGCCTATTGTTATGAAAAGCAGCCTAGAGAGCAGGTTGCTGTGGATTTCAAGAGCTGCTGGGAGTCATCGCGGAATAAGTTGATACAGTCAGTTCTGCTATAATGCGGCAAACGTATTCCTAAAAATCTCCATGTTATGGTATTTCGTGCAGTAAATGCAGCAGCTCTTATGGTGATAGGGGCAGAACACTCAAAAAAAATGTTCAGCGTAGTAAAACACTAAAAAAATTATAAACCCAGTAAAAGTGCTAACACAGATTTAAATATATTAAATTTCTAATAAATATGTAAATATTACTCTAAACATATTAATATAATATGCACTGAGTGATCACTGAATTATGACCACATACTTAATACTTTTGTCCTGAGTACGGCAGCTATCAGAAGTGGCCTTGATTCATCAAGATGTCAGAAGTATTCGGGAGGTATGGTCAACCAAGCTTGTGCAATCCGGTCAGCAATGCAGGTGTGGAGGTGATTGGTGTATGCAGATGCCTAATTTGCCTTTCCGTCTTGTCCGACAAGTGCTCTATTGGATTGATATCGGGGGAGTTCGGAGGCCGATCGAAAAGCTGAAAGTCACAACTATGTTCCTCAAACTATTCCTGCACAACAAGTGCCCGATGACTCAGCGCATTGTCATCTTGGAAGGCATCATCACCATTTGGAAAAAAAGTGTAACATAGCGGGGTGTCCACAGTCAGCAAGCAGTTGGCGATAGCGGAGATCAATGATATGTTGTTCCACATGCACCAGGGGTACAGGTTGCTGCCAGTGTTCAGTGAAACATGCCCCACATCATACAACTGCATCCATTGGCCTGCACTTTTGATACCATGCATGATGGATCGTCGTTGTTGATGCCAAATTAAGAGTAGGAGACCAGCGGAATTACCTAACAAGCACAGGTTGCTGTTGAAAAAAAGCCGTGAATTAGGGTTGAATTTGAAAGTGTCTGCAATTCTGCCCAGAGACGATGGGACGGAGTATATGATGAGAGCCCTGTCGATAAATTCGGCCCTGAAAAGATTGTGCAAGGCTCAAGGGGTAGAATTTTTTTCAGCCTGGTCTGTACTTGTTAACAGGAGAGACTGCTTCTACAGGGATGGGATACACTTAAATAGAAAGGGTGCAAGAATGTTTGCTGATGCTATCGAGGCAGTGTTAGGTGGGTCGGAAAACTGCTAGATTGGGGGGATACAAGGACTAATAGATAACAGTAGCCACTGGCAGAGGTGAAAGTGATTCTTGCACTGCTTCTATGGAATGAGCAGCAGCCTGGAAAATAAGATGCAGGATATTTCAGAGACTGCTGGGAATCATTGGGGTACAAGTAAACACATGGGTTGTGTTAGGGTAGCTAAGAAAAAGAACAGGTGCATGTATACTTGCGTGTACACCAATGTTAGGAGTTTAGTAAATAAATTTAATGAATTTGAGGTATTGCTCAAAACATCAAAGGCAGATATTGTTGGGATTTCAGAACTGGAATGCAGAACTGGAATTTGGGGAGTACAATGTCTACAGAAGGGATAGACAGGATAGGAAGGGAGGAGGGGTTATGCTATTAGTTAAGAAATACATAAAATCCAATGAAGTGAAGCCAGTCGACATTGCTGGTCAGTGCAGTATCAAGTCAGTTTGGTGTGACATAAGCATTGGGAGATCAAAATTGAGAGTAGGAGTGTGCAAATAGGCCTAATGACACTGATGAGTATAATAAGAAATTGTACAGGGAAATAGAGTGGGCCAGTAAATCAGAGTCTTATAATGGGAGATTTTAATTTCCCAGATATTGACTGGAATTTGGGGGCTGGTCACTCACACACTAGCAAGGCTTTTGTGGATTTATTGGATGATTGTTTTCTACATCAGCATGTTCGGGAGCCAACTACAGGGAGTAATACTCTTGATTTGATTATCAGTAGTGATTCTTCATGCATTAAGAATCTGCAGGTAAATGAACCACTAGGTGGCAGTGATCACAGTGTGCTGAAGTGGGATTTACTCAAAGAGGTAACTACCATTAGGGGTAAAGGGAAGGGTTATTGCTTTCGTAAAGGCGACTACGGTGGACTGAGACAGTATTTAAATTCTATACAGTGGGACCAACTGATGATGTTACCAACAGCAAATTCAAAATGGGAAGCATTCAAAGAACTTATCGTGGAAGCTACTAGGCTTTACATACCAACTAAGAAATATGTTCAAGGTTTAGGCCTAAGTGGATGTCAGATGAACTAATGAGACATATGGCAGAGAAGAAAATGCATGGGATACATACAAATTATACACAGAAAACTATTAAAGATACAAGTTGATCTGTAACCAAGTTGGAAAGGAGGTTAGGCAGGTGAAGGCAGATTACGAGAAATCTTTGGCAAGGGATGCAAAGAAAAACAGCAAAGAGTTCTTTACTTATGTAAACTCTAGAAGGAAGGGGATGAATCAGATTGGTCCACTTGATATCGATGGGTCAACTGTTGATAATCCTGCTCAGGTAGCTAACAAACTAAATGAATATTTTGCTTCGACATTCACACATGAGGAGTTATTCAGCAAGGGGAATGCCAGAGGTGTATTCAACTGTGGCAGTAAGCTAGAGAATCTTGTAATAACTGAGAGTAAAGGGGAGGAGAAATTGTTGAAGATAAACACAAGAAAGAAACCTGGGATGTATGAGATCTATCCAGTTATATTAAAGGAGGCAGCAAAGGAAGTAAGCAAACCCTTAGCCATAATTATGAGAGCTTCCTTGGACTCAGGGGAGGTACCCATGGACTGGAGATGTACAAATGTGACCCCAATTCATAAAGGAGGATCAAAGGCTGACACAAGTAATTATAGACCTGTGAGTTTAACTTCTGTTCCCGGAAAATTAATGGAGCCACTGGTTAAAGAAGCATTGCAGGATCATCTAGACAAGACTTCAGTTATAACTCGGACACAGCATGGTTTTGTTAAAGGGAATTCTTGTCTGACCAATTTGATTGGATACTATGATGCAGTCACAAAAGAACTGGATGCAGGGAATAACTTTGATATTATATACTTGAATCTTAGAAAGGCTTTTGGTACTGTTGCACATGGAAGACTGCTGCACAAATTGGAGCTGTGTGGCATTGGAGGCGAATTGCTGCTATGGATAAAGGGGTGGTTGAGGGGGAGAAGACAGAGAGTGGTAATCAATGGACACTGCTCATCGTGGACTGATGTTAGTGGAGTCCCTCAGGGTTCAGTATTGGGTCCATTATTGTTTTCTGTGTTTATAAATGATATTGATGATGGTATATCAAGCTTAATGTCCAAGTTTGCAGACGATACGAAGGTTGGCAGGGTTGTCAAGGACTCTACTGACACTATGCTGCTACAATAGGACCTGTAAAGGTTGATCAGATGGGCTGAGCAGTGGCAAATGGAGTTTAACATTGACAAATGTAAAGTAACTCATATGGGGAAACAGCAACCCCAGAGCAACGTATCAACTCTGTGGTACTACACTGACAGTGGTAGAGAATGAAAGGGAACTGGGGGTGGTTGTGCAGGCAGATATGAAGTTCTCTGAGCAGTGCAAACGGGTTGTAATAGTAGCTCATGGAGTATTGTACATGATATACAGGAATTTTTCCAGGAGGGATAAGGAGGTGATTATTCTCTTGTATAAGGCAATGGTCAGGCCACACCTAGTGTACTGTGTACAGGCCTGGAGGCCTCATTTCAAGAAGGATGTAGAGTTGCTGGAACGAGTACAGAGAAGGGCAGCAAGATTAGTGAATGGAACAAAGGGGAGCTCTTATGAAGAAAGGCTTAAGTTTTGCAAATTGCAGTGTCTGGAGACTAGGCACCAGCGAGGTGATCTGATAGAGGTGTATAAAGCCTTGAATGGTTTGAGCATGCTCAATGCTGATGGGATTCTTCCTCTTGCTCGGAATAATCACTTGAGAGGGCATAAATTCAAATTGAGGAAAGACAGATGTAGGAATGACGTGCGGAAATTTGCCTTTAGCCAGCGGGTGGTTGGTTGTGGAACAGACTTCCATCCCTTGTCGTGGAAGTTGATAGCCTAAATAAGTTAAGGCTCAGCTGGACTGGCATTTCGAACAAACAGAGGGGTGAAGTGGAATCGGTTATTTTTTATTTATTATTTTTTTTTTTTGGCTGATGCTGCATAAGCTTGCTTTCTTGCATCAAATGCCTCTACTAATGCTAATGCTAAATCCGTACACAACTGTCCAAGATGTCGAATAAATAATGACTCGTCCGACCAGCACACCTTCCAGTCTTCTTATACCCAATTTGCCTGCTCTTTGTACAAGGTGAAAATTTTACCCTGATGCAGCTTCGTTAGGAGAGGATGCCGTAGTGGTTGTCTGTATATAGCCCATACATGCGAGAATGTGCTGCATGGTCATGCCAGATTTTGTTTCGTGATGGCCCATGTTGTAATGGGTAGTCAACTCTTCAACAGTGCTGTGCCTGTTTGCCTGTACCAGTCATCAGAACTGGTGCTCACCTCTAACATCAACCTTTCACTGACCTTTACGGTTTTGCGGTCAGGTCGTGGTTTGACTATTTTGATGCCAGTCCTGGTACACATTAACTTCGACAGCTCTCGAACACCCCAGGAGTTCAGCTGTTTGGGAAATCGAGGCACCAAATAGTCGAGCACCCATAATCTGTCCTTTATCAAAGTCCGATTAATTCTTCCTTTTACGAATCACGCTTGGAATTTGCTGATACCTTATCTATGCTACCTAGGTAGACTAACCCCGCACTCTCGTACCTCACAATCAAAGGGTCACATTCAGTTTTCATAGGGGTGATCATAATTCAGTGTCCAGTTAGCGTATACATACTAATTGATATTTCTGTTTACGGACTTTTTTTTTGGATTGTAAAATTTAAAACAGTAAAAAAGATAAGCAATCAATAAAGATGAACATGGCATGCACAAATTGCACAAGTGATATGCAGTAACAATTCCTCGTTTTAAAAATAGGAAGTTAGAGAAGATTCCGAAAATTTATTATATATTTTTTTTATATAATTGAAGATTTCGTGGAGTGTGAAACACATTTCACCATAATAACATGAAAACCCACACAATTCCAGCTATCACTATCGCAAATGCAATAGTATTGAATTTACTACCCGTTTATAATTAGATTGCACTAATAGAAAAGTCCAAAAGCCAGAACTGCAAATTGCTTTTTTTGTTTTATGGTAGTGACCTCCAGAAATACATCCTCTGCTCAGGCTATCATGCCTGACTAAATTTCTGTTTGAACTGAAAAATGTGTTTGGTATTCAATATCTTGTGAATACAGTGAATGACAACAGAGTAACTCCAACCAGTACAACTACAGTAAATGGAAAAAAATAACTCGCACATTTAGCATTTTTTAGGCTTCTTGAACTTGTATGTATTGCTACGCAGGTCGGCATGTTCAGCTTGGTGCCGAGTTTTGTGTTCACCTGATGTTACTTTCAGATGAAATTGTGATGAGCCAATGCAATAATTGTGTTGGTTCATGCTTGCATTGTTCCCTAATATATCAGTCGCATCAGAGCAAATTTGCATCTGCAAAATGCACATTGTAGCAGAACTGACTGTACATTGGGCTGTGTTAGGGTGACTATGAGTAAGGACAGGTTCATGTGTACTAACATGTACACCAATGCTAGAAGTATAGTAAATAAATTTGATGAATTTGAAGTGCTGATCAAGACATCAACGGCAGATATTGTCGGGATAACAGAGACATGCTGTCACACAGATATAAGCAGTGCAGAATTGGAATTTGGGGTGTACAGGAAGGGAGGAGGAGTTATGCTGTTAGTTAAGAAACATAAAATGGCAGGCAGTTTACATGGCTGGATGGTGCAATATTGTGTCTGTTTGGTGTGACATAAACACTGGGAAAGGGAAAAATGAGAGTAAGAGTGTGTTATCTCCCTAACGACTCATGAGTACAGCAAACAGTTGTGCAGCGAAATAGAGTGGACCAGTAAATCAGAATGTCTTGTAATGGGGGAAATTTAACTTTCTAGATATTGAATGAAACTTGTCGGTTGATCACTCACATGCTAGCAAGAGGTTTGTGGATTTATTGGAGGATTGTTTTCTGCAGCAACCTGTTCAAGGGGCAACTACAGCGAGTAATACTCTTGATCTGATTATCAGTGGTGATTATTCATGCATTAAGAATTTTCAGATATAGGAACCACTAGGTGACAGTGATCACAGTGCACTGATGAGGGATTTACTTAAAGATATGATTACCATCAATGGTAAAGGATGGGATTTTGTTTTCGTAAAGGTGATTGGCTGACCGGGCTAGCCGAGTGGGTAAAGTACCTGCCCGGCAACCCAAAGGTCGCGGGTTCGATTCCCGCCTCGGGCTTGGATCAAAGTACTGCAAAAACCTTTGGAGGTGCAATATGGCCACAGAAGCCGATGCGCCAACAACTACCAAATCAAAAAAAAAAAAAAAAAAAAGTAAAGGTGATTACAGTAATCTAAGTTTTTAAATTCTATACAGTGGGATCAATTGGTATTGCAATACCAATGGAACAACCTATTGAACTTATTTATCTCCAACCACTTTGTATATGAAGGCAAAACAATATATCAACAAACTAGTCCTGCTTCATGCATAATAGCCAACCTATATCTATATTGGTCTGAAAACTCATTTCCACGGGACCTTAACCTCTACAGATATGTAGATGACCTGATAGTTATTAACTGCTCTAATTTCATCAAGGATTATGGACACTTATACCCCAATGAATGCAAACTAGAAAAAGCAAACAACAATGATACTACAGCCTATTTCCTAGATTTTGTAATTACATTAATAAACAACAAAGTTACCATCAACCTGTACAACAAACGTGATGTATTCAATTTTAATATAGTTAACCTCACACAATAGCATTCCAATATTTCTAGAGTGCATGCCAATGTTATACTAGCGCAAAGCATCAGAATAGCAACTATCTGCAGCAATATGGAAATAACTATCGATAACATCAAGATGCTATACAAAAAACTAATAAACAACCATTTTCCTACAGCATATCTTCGTTACCACTTCTGTAAAGGCCTTAACATCGTGAAGTATAAAAAACTATGGGACATCAAAATAAACAGCATAATTAATTAATAACAAAAAAAACAGCATAATTAATTAATAACAAAAAAAACCCATACACACCAACTATGTAAATAGTGTATATACAATACACTAGGCCTCTGTGGTGTCTTACAGCCTAGAAAACTTGTAGCCACCAATTGGCCTAACACAGTGTATTAAACATGTATATAATTTAATTATATTTTATATTTACTTTCATTTCATTATATACCTACCATATATTTTTCACACAACTGATCTTAAATACATGATGCACTCACTCCCAGACTTTCGTTCAAGGTCCTAACTATAGCAACGGGTTTGCAACCCCAAACTACCCGAGCCCAGCTACTTATCTCTACTTCATTTATCTTTCTGTTTTACTAGCCACTACTTCTTATGTCCTGTGAGCCATTAGTCCACCGAACGCAATATGTGGGGACACTACCTTCTTACTTTACCCAATCTATTTTTCGCCTTAACAAAGTTCAGCTGCTTTTCACCGCTACTTTGTAAGCTATTATATTTCTCAACTATCCTGGGCAGTTTGGACATCATGTATTTAACTGCATTCATCACCACTTATTTCATTTCAGTCTATACAGAAACCATACCATAATTAAATTTTTTTTTTTCACACATAACGCTATGAGTCACTAGCGTACCCACACAAATATATTGGCATGCCGCCATCTTGGTCATTTGGTCAGTTTTTACAAAGTTACAGAAAGTCCCTTTCTTCCTGCCTATCTCGATATTCATTACTTTAGTTTTTTCACTTTTTTTTTTTTTCAATTATTTTCACTTGCTTCTGTAAGGTCTGTATGTACTACGTAACATAACGACTGTATGTACATACAGTCGTTATGTTACAGAACATAACGTATACAGAACATAACCTTATTACATAAGGTTATGTTCGGTATGCACTACGTAACATAACTTTTATTGGCACAATATATTAGACTTACCGCAAAATTTAAAAAATTTTAATATTTCTTTCTCAACATGTGGCAATCGCTCACGTGCATCACAGCATACAGAATATGTCGGAAACAGAGCAAGAACATTGCTGTCTGATGATGACACTGAGATTGTGAAAAACACTGAAATGTTATCTTATTTTGGGTGCCTTTTCACTTATCTTTATTTTTAATTTCCTGTCTATTTCTTCTTTTTATACCATATATCGCTCAGAGTGTATACCCTATATTCAACAGGTTTAAATCAAAATCTTCTTTGCACTTTCTACATACAATATAGTTTACTACATACAATATATATATATATATATATATATATATATATATATATATATATATTATGGATCACTTGTAACCATCTCAACTGATGAAGGCAGCTTTTGCTGCCGAAAGCTATTGCATGGTGGTTTTAAGTGATTTCAACCTTTAAATTTTAATATTTTAATCGGTGATTTTATGTTATCATAATATGCATTTTTATTTTATTTTGCTTTATTTTGGTTTTGTTTTTATTATAGTATGATGCACTTTTGCAGATTTTATTTTATAGTATGTTTTACTGTAAATGAAGTTTATATGCAGTTTAGAGTCAGTGGATAGTGACATTAAAAATGAATTCCTGACGCTGGAGGCCTTTAATAAATTCCTACTCTCAATTTTGCTTTCCCAGTGCTTATGTCACACCAAACTGACTCAACTAATAACATAACATAATTAATTATAATTAATTAATAAATTAATAGAATCATGACTCAGACCAGAGCAGCAAAGCAAAAGGCTCAAGCTAATGGAAGTGTTGTGGCTCAGAGCAGAACTGAGAGGGCCAGTTGTCCTCTGACTCACAGCCTTATAAAATGCACTGTTTGATTGATGTTTGCAGAGCAATCGGGTACGGGACACACAAAGACATGCGGGATGTCTTTGTGTGTGCGCGATGCAAGGAGTGTATCGATATCAGGCAACAACTCAGCGTTCTTGTGGGCCTATATGAGAGCTTGAAGGACAGGGTGGATGCCCTCGAAGAAACTAAATTGAGGGGCCCATCAGGCTCTCAGCTGCCCACATCAATGCCAGAGCTTGCACTTGGGCATCACGTGACACAGAGGCAACCCCCCAAGGCAGAATGCGCTGGTCCCGAAAGAACTAGTAGTTGTTGGTGACTCTATTGTCAGGGAAACGGGGAACATGCTTTGTAAAAAGGATAGGTGGAACAGGACCAGGGTATGTCTGCCAAGGGCAAAGGTTGATGACGTTGTAGAGCTAATATCATCTTTTAAGGGCACAAAAGGTGATATAGTTGTACACGTTGGTAATAATGATATTAAGAGTAGGAGACTGGCAGAATTACTTAACAAGTACAGGTCACTGTTGAACAAAAGCCGAGAATTAGGGTTGAATTTGAAAGTGTCTGCAATTCTGCCCAGACACGATAGGAGGGAGTATATGATGAGAGCCTTGTCGATCAATTCGGCCCTGGAAAGATTGTGCAAGGCTCAAGGGGTAGAATTTTTTTCAGCCTAGACTGTACTTGTTAACAGGAGAGATTGCTACTACAGGGATGGGATACACTTAAATAGAAAGGGTGCAAGAATATTTGCTGATGCTATCGAGGCAGTGTTAGGTGGGTCGGAAAACTGCTAGCTTGGGGGGAGACAAAGACCAAGAGATTGACAGTAGCCACTGGCAGAGGTGAAAGAGATTCTTGCACTGCTTCTATTAGAATGAGCAGAAGCCTGAAAAACAAGATGCATGATATTTCAGAGATTGCTGGGAGCCATTGCGGTACAAGTAATCACATGGGTTGTGTTAGGGTAGCTAAGAATAGAAACAGGTGCAGGTATACTTGCGTGTACACCAATGCTAGGAGTTTAGTAAATAAATTTGATGAATTTGAGGTATTGCTCAAAACATCAAAGGCAGATATTGTTGGGATATCAGAGACGTGGTGTCACACAGATATAAGGGATGCAGAACTGCAATTTGGGGTGTACAACGTCTACAGAAAGGATAGACAGGATATCAAGGGGGGAGGGGTTATGCTATTAGTTAAGAAACGCATAAAAACCAAGGAAGTGAAGCCAGTCGACATCGCTGGACAGTGCAGTGTTGAGTCAGTTTGGTGTGACATAAGCATTTGGAGATCAAAATTGAGATTAGGAGTGTGCTATAGGCCTAATGACTCTGATGAGTATAATAAGAAACTGTACAGGGAAATAGACTGGGCCAGTAAATCAGAGAGTCTTATAATGGGAGATTTTAATTTCCCAGATATTGACTGGAATTTAGTGGCTGGTCACTCACACACTAGCAGGGCTTTTGTAGATTTATTGGATGATTGTTTTCTACATCAGCATGTTCGGGAGGCAACTAGAGGGAGTAATACTCTTGATTTGATTATCAGTAGTGATTCTTCATGCATTAAGAATCTGCAGATAAATGAACCACTTGGTGGCAGTGATCACAGTGTGCTGAAGTGGGATTTACTCAAAGAGGTAACTACCATTAGTGGTAAAGGGAAGGGTTATTGCTTCCGTAAAGGCGACTATGATGGACTGAGACAGTATTTAAATTCTATACAGTGGGACCAACTGATGATGTTACCAACAGCAAATTCAAAATGGGAAGCATTCAAAGAACTTATCTTGGAAGCTACTAGGCTTTACATACCAACTAAGAAATATTGTTCAAGGTTTAGGCCAAAATAGTAGTAGTAGTAGTAGTAATTGCACCTGATGCAAGAAAGCAAGTGTAGGAGCTTATGCAGCATCAGCCAAAAAAAAAAAAAAAAAAAAAAATCACACCATACCCTCCAATTGCCTGTCCAGTTCCTCCTTAAATTTATTTAACCTATCAACTTCCACAACGACAGATGGAAGTTTGTTCCAGCAATTAACCACCCGCTGGCTAAAGGCAAATTTCCGCACATCTATTCTACATCTATCCTTTCTTAATTTGAACTTATGTCCCCGTAGGTTCGTATTCTGAACAAGTGGGAGGATCCCATCAGAATTCAGCGTGCTCAACCCATTCAAGGCCTTATAGACCTCAATCAGATCACCGCGCAGGTGCCTAGTCTCCAGCCACTGCAATTTGCAGAACTTAAGCCTCTCTTGGTAAGAGGATCCCTTCATTCCCCTCACCAATCGTGTTGCTCTTCTCTGTACACGCTCAAGCAAATCTACATCCTTCCTAAAATGAGGCCTCCAGACCTGTACGCAGTACTCAAGGCGTGGCCTGACCATTGCCTTATACAGAGGGACAATCACCTCCTTTTCCCTGCTAGCAAAATTGCTATATATCATTGACAAAACCCCATGACCTGCCCTAGCAGCCTGTCTACATTGCTCAGAAAACTTCATATCTGACTGCACAATTACTCCCAGGTCTTTTTCATTTTCTACCACCTTAAGTGTAGTACCACACAGTTGGTACGTTTCTCTGGGGTTACTTCTACCCATATGCAGTACTTTGCATTTGTCAAGGTTAAACTTCAGTTGCCACTTCTTAGCCCATCTGCCCAAATTATCTAGATCCTGTTGCAGTAGCACACTGCCATTACTGTCATTAACAAACCTGCCAACCTTCGTGTCATCTGCAAACTTCGACATTAAGCCTGATATACCTTCATCAATATCATTGATAAATATACAAAACAACAGTGGACCCAACACCGAACCCTGTGGGACTCCACTAATAACATTAGTCCACGAAGAGCAGCACCCATTGATTACCACCCTCTGTCTTCTCCCACTTAACCATCCTTTTATCCATTGTAGCAACTTACCCTTAATACCATTCTGCTCCAATTTGTACAGTAGTCTTCCATGCGCAACAGTGTCAAAAGCTTTCCTGAAATCCAAGTATATGATATCAAAATTATTTTTTGCATCCAGTTCCTTTGTGACCACATCATAATAACCAATCAAATTTGTCAGACAAGACTTTCCCTTAACAAACCCATGCTGTGTCTGAATTATTGCTGCAGTCTTGTCTAGATGATCCTGCAATGCATCTTTAACCAGTGACTCCATTATTTTACCCGGAACAGAAGTTAAACTAACTGGTCTGTAATTATTCGTGTCACCCTTCGAACCTCCTTTGTGAATTGGGGATACATTTGCACATCTCCAGTCCGTGGGAACCTCCCCTGAATCCAAGGATGCTCTCATAATTATGGTTAAGGGTTTGCTTAGTTGCTTTGCCGCCTCCTTTAATATAACTGGATGGATCCCATCCGCCCCAGGTGCCTTTCTTATGTTTAACTTCAACAATTTCTCCTCCACTTTGCTCTCAGTTATTACAAAATCATTAAGCACACTGCTACAATTTGATAACCTTCTTCCATTTTCAAACTGTAATGATTCCTCACGTGTGAATGTAGATGCAAAATACTCATTCAGTTTGTTTGATATCTGAGCAGGATCATCAACAGTCGAACCATCGATGTCAAGTGGACCAATCATATTCAGCCCCTTCCTTTTAGAGTTTATATAAGTAAAGAAATCCTTGCTGTTTTTCTTAGCATCTTTTGCCAAAGATTTCTCGTAATCCGCCTTTGCCTGCCGAACCTCCTTTGTGACCTGATTACAGACTAGCTTATATCTGCTACAGGCTTCTGCGTCGCCTGATAATTTATATGCATCCCATGCATTTTTCTTCTCTGTCACGAGTCTCATTAGTTCATTTGATAACCATTTAGGCCTAAACCTTGAACAATATTTCTTCATCGGTATGAAAAGTCTAGTAGCTTCCACGATTAATTCCTTGAATGCTTCCCACTTAGAATTTACTGTTTGTAACATCGTCAGTCGATCCCACTGTACAGAATTTAAAAACTGTCTGAGACCACTGTACTCCCCTTTACGGAAGCAAAAACCCTTTCCTTTACCCCTGACGGTAGTTACCTCTTTGAGTAAATCCCACTTCAGCACACTGTGATCACTGCCAGCTAGTGGTTCCTTTATCTGCAAATTCTTAATACACGAATGATCACTGCTGATAACAAGATCAAGAGTATTACTTTCTCTGGTTGCCTCTCGAACATGCTGCTGCAGAAAACAATCATCCAATAAATCCACAAAAGTCTGACTAGTGTGTGAGTGACCAACGCACAAGTTCCAGTCAATATCTGGGAAGTTAAAATCCCCCATTATAAGACATTCTGATTTACTGGCCCACTCTATTTCTCTGTACAATTGTTCATTGTACTCATTCGAGTCATTAGGCCCATAACACACTCCTACTCTTATCTTTGCTTTTGCAGTGCTTATGTCACACCAAACTGACTCAACAGTGCACTGTCCATCTATATCAACTGGATGCACTTCTTTTGATTTTATGTTTTTCTTAATTAACAGCATAACACCTCCTCCCTTTCTGTCCTGTCTATCCTTTCTGTACACATTGTACTCCCCAAATTCCAGTTCTGCATTCCTTATATCTTTGTGACACCACGTCTCTGCTATCCCAACAATATCCGCCTTTGATGTCTTGACCATCACTTCAAATTCATCAAATTTATTTACTATACTTCTAGCATTGGTATACATGCAAGCATGCATGCTCCTATGCCTATTCCTTGTTACCCTAACACATCCCATATACCCAACTATTCCAGGATGACTGCCATCCGTCCCTGAAACCCCCAACACCCCTCGCTCCAGGTCGCTTCTTATTCTAATAGAAGTTGTGCAAGAATCACCTTCACCTCTGCCTGCGGTTACTGTTAAACTATTAGTCTTTGTATCCCCCCAAGCTAGCAGTTTTCCGACCCACCTAACACTGCCTCGATAGCATCAGCAAATATTCTTGCACCCTTTCTATTTAAGTGTATCCCATCCCTGTAGAAGCAATCTCTCCTGTTAACGAGTACAGTCCAGGCTGAAAAAAATTCTACCCCCTTGAGCCTTGCACAATCTTTCCAGGGCCGAATTGATCGACAAGGCTCTCATCATATACTCCCTCCTATCGTGTCTGGGCAGAATTGCAGACACTTTCAAGTTCAGCCCTAATTCTCGGCTTTTTTTCAACAGTGACCTGTACTTGTTGAGTAATTCTGCCGGTCTCCTACTCTTAATATCATTAGTGCCAACGTGTACAACTATATCACCTTTTGTGCCCTTGAAAGATGATATCCGCTCTACAACGTCTTCAACCTTTGCCCCTGGCAGACATACCCTGGTCCTGTTCCACCTATCCTTTTTACATAGCATGTTCCCCGTTTCCCTGACAATAGAGTCACCAACAACTAATAGTTCCTGTGGGACCAGCGCATTCTGCCTTGGGGGTTGCCGCTGTGTTGCGTGATGACCAAGTGCAAGCTCTGGCGTTGATGTGGGCAGCTGAGAGCTTGATGGGCCCCTCAATTTATTTCCTTCGAGGGCATCCACCCTGTCCTTCAAACTCTCATATAGGCCCATAACAACGCTGAGTTGTCGCCTGATTTCCTTACACTCCTTACATCGCGCACACACAAAGACATCCCCCATGTCAATATCATGTTCCGTTCCAGAGAGGTCGGCAAACGTTTCACAAGTTGCACATTTTTTTAGGCTGTGACACGTTGGAGAATCGCCCCCCTCAGTTCTCCCCCGAGTCACAACACTCCTGCCACTTTGTGCCCGTTGCTTTGCTGCTCTAGTTCGGGGCATGGTAGTTTAAATTAATAAAATCAATAAATTAAATGTCAGTAGTATTTGAATAGAAACTATGAAATAGAAACAGTGAAGCGTATTACTATATAATTATGCGTTAGAGCTACCTCAATTAAAAAATTTGAATTCCCTACAAAAACTTTGAATTCCCTATATACAAAAACAATTGCTACAAAAATCGAACAAAAATAACGGTTTTACCTATCGTAAGTAAAATCCACAAAACTCTTTATCTAAATTAAAATAAAAAATAACCAGCGTAACTATAACTATATGACTACGTATTAAGTACAATATAAAACAACAATCATGTAAATAAAAGGCAAACACTTATCGTTTTTGCGGAGCCTGTAACTGTCAGCTGTAACTTTTAAATAGAGTCAGCGCCCTCTCAGATGTCAGATGAATTAATGAGGCATATGGCAGAGAAGAAAAATGCATGGAATACTTACAAATTAACACATGACACAGAAGCCTATGATAGATACAAGTTGATATGCAACCAAGTTACAAAGGAGGTTAGGCAGGCGAAGGCAGATTACGAGAAGTCCTTGGCAAGGGATGCAAAGAAAAACAGCAAAGAGTTCTTTACTTATGTGAACTCTAGAAGGAAGGGGATGAATCAGATTGGTCCACTTGATATTGATGGGTCAACTGTTGATGATCCTGCTCAGGTAGCTAACAAACTAAATGAATATTTTGCATCGACATTCACACATGAGGAGTTATTCAGCGAGGGGAATGCCATAGGTGTATTCAACTCTAGCAGTAAGCTACAGAATCTTGAAATAACTGGGAGTAAAGTGGAGGAGAAATTGTTGAAGATAAACACAAGAAAGGCACCCGGGTTGGATGGGATTTATCCAGTTATATTAAAGGAAGCAGCAAAGGAAGTAATCAAACCCTCAGCCATAATTATGAGAGCTTCCTTGGACTCAGAGGAGGTACCCATAGACTGGAAATGTGCAAATGTGACCCCGATTCACAAAGGAGGATCAAAGGCTGACACAAGTAATTACAGACCTGTGAGCTTAACTTCTGTTCCAGGAAAATTAATGGAGGCAATGGTTAAAGAAGCACTGCAGGATCATTTAGACAAGACTTTAGTTATAGCTCAGACACAGCAATGGTTTGATTAAGGGGAAGTCTTGCCTGACCAATTTGATTGGATACTGTGATGCTGTCACAAAGGAACTAAATGCAGGGAATATCTTTGATATTATATACAATCGGTCCTCGTATAACACGTGTTTACATTACACAAATTCGATCATACACAATTTATAAATAGGAGAACTTTATCTTATATAACACGAACCGAATTCGCTTATTCACGATTCGCCTTTGTGTTTACAAGAAATGGCAGTCGAACGCGGAATCACCCCAACCCAACGCAACACGATAGGAATAAAGAAGATTCTGAAAATGTATTTATGTGTTTTATATCGGTGAAGGGGAAACACATTTCACCATAATAATGTAAAAACCCACACAATTCCAGCTATTGATAATTTGCAATTGCAATTAGATCGAGTTTACGACCAGTTTATAACTGATTCCACTAGCAGAAACGCAACTGGAAATTGTTTTTATTGTTTTATGGTAGTAATCCCTAGAAATGTGCTTTAGTAAAATGTGAGATGTTAATAGTGTATCTCGGCCTTTACTGTGTTGTTTATTCAGTTGCTACACGCATGCAGTTTTGTTTATGTGTATTAAGTGTGCCTCCTCGTTTTGTAATTGTGCTTTAAAAATGAGTAAAATACTTAAAAGGTGTGAAAAGGAAGCGTCCTGGCAAAGACACTGCAGATTCAGAAAGAAAAAGAAAACAATATCGATAAACAGAGATGGACTGGATCAAAAATTCTTCCCCGGGAAAATTTATAGTGGCCTCATACTACGGTTTATGGCCAAAATCACACCAGCCTCTGGCCCACCGGGATTTCCCGGATAAGGCTTATGGCCAGTCCGCCTCTATCGATAGAGAAAAAATATGAAATTGTGAAACGCTTTGAGCGAAATAAAAGACCATGTGGTATTGCATGTACTACAGACCTAAATGAGGCAACGCCGGGAATTACAAAGAATGCAGAGAAAATAAAAACAACTTTCATAGCGGGAACAACTCAAAGTATAATTAAAATCCATTAGATTAAGATACAAGAATTGGAACAGATGGAACGGCTGTCTTTTCTATCTGTTTTTCTATTCTCTATCTGTTTGGATAGAAAATCAAACAAAAAACAAGTTTGCTTACGATAGAAGCAAAAGCATTAGCAATATTTTATTACGTAATAGTCGTAATAAAATACGTAAGCATTTTATTACAACTATTTTATTTAATATAATAAATTTTTTACGAATAAAATACGTATTTTATTCGTAAAAAATACTTTTTAGTATTAAAAAATACTAAAAATACTTTATTATAATATAATAAATAATAAAAAATATTTTTTATTATTTATTATATTATAATAAAAAATATTATATTATTTTTTATTACGTATTTTTAATCGTTATAAAATACTTACGTATTTTATAACGATTAAAATTACCCGATTATTTATTTTGTTTGGTAATGTTTTGGTTCCAAATGTGTGTTCAATCTTGGGTGGTCGGCACCTAACCCCACTTTTCCCATAGGGCCTGTTGTTTATATTGCACGATTTTGCATTGCACGAGGGTTTCTAGGAACACAACTATCGTGCTATACGAGGACAGACTGTACTTGGATCTTAGAAAGGCTTTTGATACTGTTGCACATGGAAGACTGCTACACAAATTGGAGCAGAGTGACATTGGAGGCAAATTGCTGCTATGGATAAAGGGGTGGTTGAGGGGGAGAAGACAGAGTGGTAATCAATGAACACTGCTCATCGTGGACTAATGTTATTAGTGGAGTCCCTCAGAGCTCAGTGTTGTGTCCATTATTGTTTTCTGTATTTATAAATGATATTGATGATGGTATATCAAGCTTAATGTCCAAGTTTGCAGATGATACAAAGGTTGGCAGGGTTGTCAAGGACACTACTGACACTATGCTGCTGCAACAGGATCTGGAAAGGTTGAGAGGTGGCAAATGAAGTTTAACATTGACAAATGTAAAGTACTACATTTGTTTTGTAGTACTTCCCATGTAGTACTTTACATTTGTACTACAAATGTAAAGTACTACATGGGAAACAGCAACCCCAGAGCAACGTATCAACTCTGTGGTACTACACTGACAGTGGTAGAGAATGAAATGGACTTGGGGGTGGTTGTGTAGGCAGATATGACGTTCTCTGAGCAGTGCAGACAGGCGGCAAGAGTAGCTCATGGAGTATTGTCAATGATAGACAGGAATTTTTCCAGCAGGGATAAGGAGGTGATTATTCCCTTGTATAAGGCAATGGTCAGGCCACACCTAGAGTACTGTATACAGGTCTGGAGGCCTCATTTCAAGAAGGATGTAGAGCTGCTGGAACGAGTACAGAGAAGGGCAGCAAGATTAGTGAATGGAACAAAGGGGTGCTCTTACGAAGAAAGGCTTAAGTTTTGGAAATTAGTGTCTGGAGACTAGGCACCAGCGAGGTGATCTGATAGAGGTGTATAAAGCCTTGAATGGTTTGAGCACGCTCAATGCTGATGGGATTCTTCCTCTAGCACAGAATAATCACCTGAGAGGGCATAAATTCAAATTGAGGAAAGACAGATGTAGGATAGACGTGCGGAAATTTGCCTTGAGCCAGCGGGTGGTTTGTTGGTGGAACAGACTTCCATCCCTTGTCGTGGAGGTTGATAGCCTAAACAAGTTTAAGGCTCAGCTGGACAGGTATTTTGAACGAACAGAGGGGTGAAGTGGAAGTGGGTTTTTTTTTTTTTTTTTTTTGGCTGATGCTGCATAAGCTTGCTTTCTTGCATCAAATGCCTCTACTAATGCTATTGCTGACACTGCACTGCACCCCCCCCCCCTGTCAATTGGTTGCACTTTCTTAGATTTTGTGTTCCTTAACTAATAGCATAACCCCTCGTCCCTTTGCACCGTCTGTCTTTTCTGCACACATTATGCTCCCCAAATTCCAATTCTGCATTACCTATATCTATGTGCCATCATGTCTTTGATATTCCAACAATATCTGCCTTTGATGTATTGGCCAACATCTGAAATTCATCAAATTTATTTACCAAACTTCTAGCATTGGTGTACACACAAGTATACATGCACCTGTTCCTATTCTTAGCTACCCTAAAACAGACCATATATTTACTTGTTCCGCGATAACTCCCAGCAGTCTCTGAAATCTCACGCACCTTGTTTCCCAGGCTGCTGCTGCTCATTCCAGTAGAAGCAATGCAACAATCACTTTCGCCTCTGCCAGCTGCTACTGTTAACATTTTAGTCTGTGAATCCTCCGAAGCTAGCAGTTTTCTGACCCAAATAACGCTGTCTCGATTGCATCAGCAAATATCCTTGAACCCTTTATATTTAAGTGTATCCCATCCCTGCAGAAGTCTCTCCTGTTAGCAAGCACAGACCACGCTGAAAAAATTCCACCCCATGAGCCTTGCACAATCTCTCCAGGCAGAAATTGATTGACAAGGCATTCATCATATACTCTCTAATTATGTCTAGGCAGAATTGCAGACTTTCAAATATACTCTTAACTCACAACATTTTTTCAGCATTGACCTGTACTTATTAACTAAATAGGCAGATCTCACTCTTAAGCTCATTAGTGCCAGTGTACAATATCACCTTTTCTGCCCTTAAAAGATGATGACTTGACGGGCCACTCATTAATTTCTTCATAGGCATATACCCTATAACCTACAGATGGAAGTCTGTTCCGGCAATCAACTACCTGCTGGCTAATGGCAAATTTAGGTACATCTATTCTACAACTGTCTGTCCTCAATTTGAATCCATGCCCACTTAGTTTCTTAATCTGAGCAAGCAGAAGTAACTGGTCAGCACCGATCCTGCTCAAACCATTATACACCTGAATCATATCACCACGCAGGTGCTTATTCTCCAGATGCTGGAGACTACTTAATTGGCCAAATCTGATTCATCCCCTTCCTTCTAGAGTTTAAATAAGTAAAGAACCCATTGCTGTTTTTCTTTGCATCCTCTGTGAAGAATTTCTTGTAATCTGCCTTTTCCAATTGATTAGATATTAACTTAATCTGCCATAGGCTTCTATGTCTGCTGATAATTTATATGCATGTCATGCAATTTTCTTCTGTCACGAGCCTCATTAATTCATCTGACATCCATTTAGGTCTGAAACTTGAACAGTATTTCTTTGTTGGTATGAAACGCCTAGTAGCCTCCAACTTAACCCTTTCTTCGTAAGAGCACCCCTTTGTTCCTCTCAACAATCTTGTTGCCCTTCTGTTCATTCATTCTAGCAACTCTATATCCTTTGTAAAATGAAGCTTCTAGACATGTACTCAGTAATCAAGGTGTGCCCTGACCATTGCATTGTACAATGGGATACTTTCCACCTTGTCTCTGGCAGCAAAATTCCTATATAACATTGACAAGACCCCAATCAAATATGAAGTCCTCTGCACTGCTCAGAGAACTTCATATCTGATTACACAATTTTCCCCAGGTCTTATTCCTTCTTCACCTCCCTCAGTATATCACCACACAGTTTGCATGTTTCTCTTAGGTTACTGCTACCCATACACAATACTTTGTATTTGTCAATGTTCAACTTCAGTTGCCACTTCTCAGCCCATCTGACCAACTTTTCAAGATCCTGCTACATTTCTTTTAATTGGCTTAATTTTCTAAATTATTTTAGGCTTCAACACTACCCTCTTCTTCTTTATCCCCCCTATATATTTTTTTCTGTTATGTTATTTTATTTGGTTAATTTCTTTTTCACTACCAGTTTTCTTTATCCCCCCCCCCTATATATTTTTTTCTGTTATGTTATTTTATTTGGTTAATTTCTTTTTCACTACCAGTTTGCCATGCTACTGGCAAATATCCTACTTTAATTTAGCTTATTATAAGCAACATGTAGTGGATTGTGCTTTTCTTAAATATAGTAGGAAGTTAGCTTTCCTACTATTTTATTTATTTTTAATAGATATTTTTATTAATTTATATCTCTATTTAATTTGGGATTAATTGGATTATATATATATATATATATATATATATATATATATATATATATATCCAAAGTATGTAAAATGCATAAATAAATTTAATCAATAAACTAAATTTAATAAATAAACCATTGCAGATCTGATTAATGCCATCATATAAGATTAAACTGTACATCCGTCTGTATATTATTTAAAATAGTCTAAGTATAATATCTGTAAAAGATCTACTATAGTAGAGGCTAATGGTGTAATTATCATCAAAATTTTGGCAGGTTATAGTGTAAACCGAGAAAAACCAGTACAACGTAACGGCCCAAGAAACATAAAATCTTATGTAGTAGTAGTGGCATGTGATGCAAGAAAGCAAGTGTATGAGCTTATGCAGCATCAGCCAAAAAGAAAAAACACCAGTCCCTCCAAATGCCTGTCCAGTTCCTCCTTAAATTTATTTAACCTGTTGACTTCTACAACGACATATGGAAGTTTGTTCCAGCAATTAACCACCCGGCTAAAGGCAAATTTCCGCACATCTATTCTACATCTGTCTTTTCTTAATTTGAATTTATGCTCCCTTAGGTTCATAATCTGAACAAGTGGAAGGATCCCATCAGAATTCAGCGTGCTCAACCCATTCAAGGCCTTATATACCTCAATCAGATCACTGCGCAGGTGCCTAGTCTCCAGCCACTGCTATTTGCAGAACTTAAGCCCCTCTTGGTAAGAGGTTGGTTGGTTTAAATGGAAGTTTATTGGCACAAGGGCAACTAAGGCTAAATTGTGCCTGTCACAGTAATTGTACAAATGATTTTTTTTTTTTTTTTTCCCAATCATATGTCAGATAAGTTTAAATAAATGAATTTGTTTTAAAAAACTAAATAAATCTGATAGATTTGCGTCATCACTGAGAATATGGTTCATCTCTAATGAATTATCTTGGGTTAAAACCGATTTAAAATTAATCGGGCAGCATGATTGTAAGGACACTTGAGGAGAATGTGTTTCACTGTAAGTAGGGCGGAACAATGGCGACAGTGAGGAGGTTCATCCCCTGTCAACAAATGGAGGTGGGTGAGATAGGTATGCCCAATGCGTGTCCTTGCAAGGACAACCTCTTCTCGTCTGTTTAATCGTGAACTAGATTTCCAGTATTGTGGCTTTTTCTTGATTTGGAAAAGTTTATTGTGGGTCTGTTGCTGCCATACTGATGTCCATTGGTCAATACATAACTGTTTTATGATAAGTTTACAGTCCATATAAGGAATCGAGGCAAGTGAACATACGGGGTTGACTGGATTTTTTGCTGCTTGATCTGCTTTCTCATTTCCCTGGATTCCAGCATTCCAGCATGCCCAGGAATCCAGCAGAACCTTACCTGTGTGTTATATTTTGCGAGATTAATTAGCTGAGCTCTGATTTCTTTCAGAATAGGATGAGAGTTCGGACATCTATGTTGAAGACGTTACTGCACTCAAGGAATCGGTATAGATTATAATTTCTTCATTAGACCTGTTGTTGACATGTTTGATAGCCATTTTTATTGCATGGAGTTCAGCGGTGTAAATACTGCAACTTGGGAAAAGTTTTTCGGAGATTGCACAAGTTGGAAGAACTACTGCAGCACCTACAGTAGTTCTTCCAACTTGTGCAAGAACTACTGCAGCACCTACATCTGTATCAGATTTGGATCCATCAGTATATATTTGAAGACAGTGAGTGTTTGCTGATGCATGAGTTGAATGTAGCTGCTGTATATTTTGATTGTCCAATGCCTGTTTTCCCCACTTTTGAAAGTATTCATCGATTAAAGGTGTGAAATTGGACCATGGAGGCTCAATTTCTCCCATGTCTGGGTGGATATTGTCTAGTGGGACACTCCAATTCTGTACAACATCTTTCAATCTGATTCCAGCAGGTTTATTTCTGTATAAATCTTGGAAAGACGGAGTAAACACGTAAGGCCAGATGGGATGTGAGGGCATACTCCAAAGTTTGGCAGCATACGTAAGCAGCAGCATCGTCTCCAAAACGATAATGGAGGTTCATGTGCATCAATATAAAGACTCTGGACTGGCGACATTCGGAAGGCACTTAGACCTATTCTAAGTGCATTATGTTGAATGGTATTTAGGGACTGTAATGCTGATTTTCTAGCTGAGTCATATACGGGTGCACCATAGTCTAGTCTGGATCGGATTATAGTTTTATACAGGCGAAGAAGGGAGAGGCGGTCAGCTCCCCATGACATCGCAGAAAGCACTCTAAGAATATTCATTTTCTTCAAACAAATAGTTTGTACATGCTGTATGTGTTTCAGGAAGTTTAATTTCTTATCTAGTATTAAACCTAAGAATTTAATATTGTCATTAACTGGAATAGCATGATTTCCCAGGCGCAATTCAGGATCAGGGCAGTTTTCGCTTCTTGCAGAAGTGTATAGTGACAGTTTTCTCTGGTGACAGTCTGTAACCATTTTGTGACATCCACGTTTGTATTTTATTTATTGATAGTTGGAGTTTCCTTTCAATAGAGTACATATTTTGTGAGTGACTGGATATAGTGAGGTCATCGGCATAAAGATAAGTTTCTACTGAATTCGGTATGGTTGTTGTTAGAGTGTGTATTCTAACTGCGAAGAGTGGCACTAAGGACTGACCCTTGTGGGACTCCTTCCTGTATGTAGATTTTGGAGAGTACGTCGATAACAGACCTGGAGAGTTCGATATTCGGGAAAGCTCTGAATTAATGCTGGTAAATTTCCTTTTAATCCTAGGGCATGCAGGTCACGAAGGATGGCACAACGCCACCTAGTTTCAAAGGCTTTCTCTATATCTAAGCTCACCATAACCAAATGTTCATTTTTTATTAATGTATTTCGCATATTTGCCTCAGCCTTTATCATAAGGTCTAAGGCAGATCTGTTTTTACGAAATCCAAACTGATCGTTGTTCACAGTAGTTTGAGTTTCCAGATACCAGGTGAGGCGACGATGTACCATTTTTTTTCGCGAGTCTTACCTAAGCAGCTAGTAAGTGAGATTGGTCTATTATAATTATGTGGGTCTGATTAGTCTTTTCCTGGTTTTGGAATGGGTAGAACTACAGAATGGCGCCAGCATAGGGGAAAGTAATTTGCGACAAATATTCGGTTGAAAAGTTTTAGGAGACAGTAACGAGTTTTCTCATTTAGATTTTTTAACATTAAGTAGTATATGACATCTGGACCAGGTGCACTATTGACTGATTTTATTAAAGATTCTTCTAATTCATATATGGTAAGTGGTTCATTATAAGAGAGGGCTGACTTCGTTCTGAATTTTATTTTATATTTTTCTGCTACTGATTTGGCTTTTAGGAAAGTTGGATCATATGAGGTTGATGCAGAATGGTGAGCAAAAGATTCTGCGAGGTTGTTTGCAATATTCTCGGGAAAGGTTACCTCTTGTCCTTTATAGACGATGATAGAGGAGGGAATTGATGGAGACTTTCCGGTAAGGCATCTTATTTTCCGCCAGATCAGTCCTGTACTTGAGTCTTTAGTGACTGATGAAGCAAAACGAATCCAAGACTCTTTTTTAGCTTTTCGCCTGATGTATCGGGCCTGTGCTTTAAGTTTCATGTAGATAATAAGATTGGCAGTGGTTGGATTTTTTTCGGAACTGATTCCGTGCCTTGTTTTTTTCTGCCTTAGCAGTGTTACATGCTGAATTCCACCAGTAATTTTTGTGTTTGGATCCTTTAATTGAAGTTTTAGGAATGGTTGTAGCAGCTGCCGCCAGCATTTGTTCTGTGATTGTTTAACGGCGTCATCTATGGAGTGATGATGGATAATATCATCTAGTGTAACGCTTGATGCATATTTATTCCAGTCAGCTTTTGAGAATTTCCACTTAGTTCGACCACTTACTGGTAAGTTTCTTCTTGTGCAGAGCTTACAGATTATAGGAAAATGGTCACAGTTTAATGGATTTTCTGAAACTCTCCAATCGAAATCTGGAAATAACATTGGTGAGCATAATGACAGATCTATAGCAGAAGTTGAGCCTGTTGGAAAATGGGCATAGGTGTCGGAGCCTGTGTTTCGCAGTGTGATATTATGCTTTACAAGAAAAGCCTCATTGTGCATCCCCTGTTGTCTGTACGTAAAGATCCCCATAACTGGTGTTGCGCATTAAAATCACATAATATGCAGAAAGCAGAAGGTAGTTGTAATATAAGATCATCTAGTTCAGTTATCGAGCAGTTCTGATTTGGTGAGATATATATGGACACAAGAGTAAGCGTTGTGCCAAGAGCGAGGCATGCTGCAACTACTTCTAAAGTGCTTTGTACAGGAATACGTCTAGACGGGATTTTACTGTCAATCAATATAGCTACACCACCATGTGATCCATGGGCAGAGATCCTGTCTTGCCTGAACAAGGTATAGTTTTTAACTGAAAGCGTCACTTGTGGAGAGAGATTCGTTTCTTGTAGACAGATACCTACTGGATGATGCTGATTTATCAAGTCGTGAATATCGCTATGTTGCTACGGAGGCCTCTACAATTCCATTGAATCAACTGATCCATTATTTAGCTTTTGAAGTAGAAAGTATTTCTGACTGTTTTTTAGAGCCAATCTGTTTATGGCGTTCCACTTTTATTTTATCTTTTCTCGAGAAAGTGGGTTGTGCAGTATCCATGTCTTCCTCAGCATGTATTTCTAAGACAGTTTCATCATTGTTGGGGGTGTTATCGGTTTCCATATCTGCAGTTAAAGTATTTTGCAGTTTAAGATTTCTCAGACTTTCACTATCTGAACATGATGGAGAAATAGTTGGTGGTACGGTGAATGGGGTATTATTTGCTTGGTCTTTTACTTTTACTTTTACGAGTACTAATATCGGCACAGCATTTTGCTCTCTTGGGTATTACCAGAGCTTGCCGCACAGTGGCTTCAGAGGCGCTGTGTGTCCTGGCAGGAAAGTTGCCAGCAGATTTGCAAGTAGCCAGGAGCTGGTTAAGATTTGCAATAAAAAGAGGCCCATCGCACCGGGTATTTGGTGTGGAGTCGTGTCAGGTGGTAGTAGTAGTAGTGGCATGTGATGCAAGAAAGCAAATGTATGAGCTTATGCAGCATCAGCCGAAAAAAAAAAAAAAAAATCACACCATTCCCTCCAAATGCCTGTCCAGTTCCTCCTTAAATTTATTCAAACTATCAACTTCCATAACGACAGATGGAAGTTTGTTCCAGCAATTAACCACCCACTGGCTAAAGGCAAATTTCCGCACATCTATTCTGCATCTGTCTTTTCTTAATTTGAATTTATGCCCCCCCCCTTAGGTTCGTAATCTGAACAAGTGGAAGGATCCCATCAGAATTCAGCGTACTCAACCCATTCAAGGCCTTATATACCTCAATCAGATCACCGCGCAGGTGCCTAGTCTCCAGCCACTGCAATTTGCAGAACTTAAGCCTCTCTTGGTAAGAGGATCCCTTCATTCCCCTCACCAATCTTGTTGCCCTTCTCTGTACACGTTCAAGTAAATCTACATTCTTCCTAAAATGAGACCTCCAGACCTCTATGCAGACTCAAGGCGTGGCTGATCATTGCCTTATACAGAGGGATAATCACCTCCTTTTCCCTGCTAGCAAAATTCCTATATATCATTGACAAAACCCCATGACCTGCCCTGGCAGCCTGTCTGCATTGCTCAGAGAACTTCATATCTGACTGCACAATTACTCCGAGGTCTTTTTCATTTTCTACCGCCTTAAGTGTAGTACCACACAGTTGGTACGTTTCTCTGGGGTTACTTCTACCCATATGCAGTACTTTGCATTTGTCAAGGTTAAACTTCAGTTGCCACTTCTTAGCCCATCTGCCCAAATTATCTAGATCCTGTTGCAGTAGCACACTGCCATTACTGTCATTAACAACCCTGCCAACCTTTGTATCATCTGCAAACTTCGACATTAAGCCTGATATACCTTCATCAATATCATTGATAAATATACAAAACAACAGTGGACCTAACACCGAACCCTGTGGGACTCCACTAATAACATTAGTCCAAGAAGAGCAGCACCCATTGATTACCACCCTCTGTCTTCTTGCACTTAACCATCCTTTTATCCATTGTAGCAACTTATCCCTAATACCATTCTGCTCCAATTTGTACAATAGTCTTCCATGCGCAACAGTGTCAAAAGCTTTCCTGAAATCCAAATATATGATATCAAAATTATTTTTTGCATCCAGTTCCTTTGTAACCACATCATAATATCCTATCAGATTTGTCAGACAAGACTTTCCCTTAACAAACCCATGCTGTGTCTGAATTATTACTGCAGTCTTGTCTAGATGATCCTGCAATGCATCTTTAACCAGCGACTCCATTATTTTACCCGGAACAGAAGTTAAACTAACTGGTCTGTAATTACTCGTGTCACCCTTCGATCCCCCCTTTGTGAATTGGGGATACATTTGCACATCTCCAGTCCGTGGGAACCTCCCTTGAGTCCAAGGATGCTCTCATAATTATGGCTGAGGGTTTGCTTAGTTGCTTTGCCGCCTCCTTTAATATAACTGGATAGATCCCATCCACCCCAGGTGCTTTTCTTACGTTTAACTTCAACAATTTCTCTTCCACTTTGCCCTCAGTTATTACAAGATCATTAAGCACCCTGGTACAGCAACCCACTTTGACATCAGAGCAGAGGCGAGTTAATGATGAGCTTGAGTTCATTTGGCAAACACAATGGATGACATCTGAAAAAGGGCAACATTTGTATGCCTTTATGCCCTCTTACTGTGAGCCGAGGAAGACGTTCTTGGCTGCAGTTTGGGTTGCAGTCCTGCTCTGTACTGACTGGGCATGGCTTGAAATCAAGATTGTTGCAGCTAGGGCTCTCTAATACAGACAGATGTGCTTGCGGAGAGCCTGAGACGGGCCTCCA
Organism: Mastigoproctus giganteus; assembly: GCF_048544385.1. Classification (NCBI taxonomy): domain Eukaryota; kingdom Metazoa; phylum Arthropoda; class Arachnida; order Uropygi; family Thelyphonidae; genus Mastigoproctus; species Mastigoproctus giganteus. The sequence continues at coordinate 179,862,967 of NC_143585.1, forward strand.
CATGGTGCTAGAGTGCCCATTGTATATGGATTTCAGAGCTTGGTTGGAGCGAGAGACACTCGCTCTTGACAGCTTAAGATTAAGTGATATGTTGGAAAACAGTGATAACTGTAATTATTTTATGCAATATATTAAGTCTGTATTTAATAGAAGGGTGACGCCCAGATAGTAGTGACCTACCTCCCCGTGGTGGGAATGGTAACTCATATGGAGGGAGCGTGATTGATCTGCATCCTCCATGAGGCTAAATGGTCTGAAACAAATAATTAAATCAGCCACTGTTATTTGGTTAACCAGTTCGTCTTGTTTTCTTAAAAAATAATCTACTAACAAAAATAGTAATTATTTTAAAAACAATGAGAACTGTGCCACATGGTAGAGATCCCAGGAGGCGACATAGGATAAGAGCTCCCCAAATGACAAATACCCCTGCAGCCTGTGCCAACCAGGTATCTCGAAATGGTAGTTTCACTCGAAAACAATACGATACAAAACCGGTAGCTTTACACCGGTGCAGAAACCTTAGATATTGCCTCTGTCTAGCTTCAGCAGTACATAGTTTCAGAAATTATCAAATCTCCCGCAGCACAGAACGGCCGTAAACCAAAAACAATTCATTAAAGAAGCCTCTGGAGTCATGTATTCGAAAATTCATTTTTAATGTCACTACCACTGACTGAAAACTGCATTAAACTTTAATTAAAACAAAACCGAAATAAAGTAAAATAAAATAAAAGGGCATATTAGGATAATATTTTGGCCCATTGCAATTTTCTATATTTAGCAATGCTATTGATGAAGGTATATCAGGTTTAATGTCCAAGTTTGCAAATGACACAAAGGTTCGCAGGGTTCTTAACAACAGTAAAGACAGTATGCTACTCCAAATGGATCTAGATAAGTTGGCCAAAATGGGCCGAGAAGTGGCAACTGAAGTTTAACAGTGACAACTGCAAAATACTGCCTATAGGTAGCGATAACTGAAGAGAAACATACCAACTCTGTGGTACTACACTCAGGGAAGTGGAAATTGAAAAACACCTGGGGGTAATGTGCAGTCAAATTTGAAGTTTGCTAAGCAATGTACATGGGCTGCCAGGGCAGGTCATGGAGTCTTGTCAATGATGTATAGGAATTTTGCTAGCAGGGACAGGGAGCTGGTTATCCCATTATAAAAAGCAATGATTAGGCCACACCTAGAGTACTGTGTAGAGGTCTGGAGTCCTCATTTTAGGATTGATGTAGAGTTGCTAGAACGAGTACAAAGAAGGGCAACAAGACTGGTGAGGGGAACAAAGGGGTGAGTAGGCACCTGCAAGTTGATCTGATTGCATTAGCATTAGTAGAGGCATATGATGCAAGAAAAGCTTATGCAGCATCAGCCTTCAAAAAAAACACTCCCATTTCACCCCTCCATTCGTTTCAAGTACCTGTCCAGCTCAGCCTTAAATTTATTTAGGCTATCAACTTCCATAACAAAGAATGGAAGTCTGTTCCACCAACCACCCACTGGCTAAAGGCAAACTTCCACACATCTATCCTACATCTGTCTTTTCTCCATTTGAATGTATGCCCTCTCAAATGATTATTCTGTGCAAGAGGAAGAATTCCACCAGCATTGAGCATGCTCAAACCATTCAAGGCTTTATACACTTCCATCAGATCACATTGCAGGTGCCTAGTCAAAACACTGTAATTTGCAAAATTTAAGCCTTTCTTAGTAAGAGCAACCCTCTGTTCCATTCACTAATCTTGTTGCCCTTCTCTGTACTCGTTCCATTAGTTCTACATCCTTCCTGAAAAGATGCCTCCAGACCTGTATACAGTGCTCAAGGTGTGGCCTGACCATTGCCTTATATAAGGGATAATCACCTCATCCCTGCTACAAAAAATCCTGTATATCATTGACAAGACACTATGAGCTATTCTTGCAGACCATCCGCACTGCTCAGAAAACTTCATACAGTCAGTCCTCGTATAACACGTGTTTACATTACACAAATTTGATCATACACCATTTATAAATAGGGGAACGATATCTTATGTAACACAAACCGAATTCGCTTATGCACGATTTGCCTTTGTGTTTACAAGAAATGGCAATCGAATGCAGAATCACCCCAACCGAATGCAACACGATAGGAATGAAGAGAAAATTCCAAAAATCTATTTATGTTTTTTATATCATTGAAGGGGAAACATATTTCGTCATAATAACGTAAAAACCAACACAATTCCAGCTTACGGTATAATCGCAAAAGCAATTAGATCGAGTTTACTACCAGTTTATAACAGATTCCACTGGCACAAACGCAACTGGAAATTGCTTTTATTGTTTTATGGTAGTAACCCCTAGAAATGTGCTTTTTTAAAATGCGAGGTGTTAATAGTGTATCTCTGCCTTTATGGTGTTGTTTATTCAGTTGCTACATGCAGGCAGCTTTGTTTATGTGTATCAAGCTTGCCTCTTCATTTTGTAATTGTGCTTTATTCCCGAAAAATGAGTAAAATTCTTCAAAGCTGTGAACAGGAAGCGTCCTGGTGAAGACGCTACAGATTCAGAGAGAAAAAGAAAAGCAATATTGATAAACAGAGGCGGACTGGGTCAAAAATTCTTACCCGGGAAATTTTGTAGTGGGCTTGTACTAGCGTTTATGGCCAAAATCACATTGCCCTCAGGCCCACCGGGGTTTCCCCGGTAAGGCTTATGGCCAGCCGGCCTCTGTCGATAGAGAAAAAATATGAAATTGTGAAACGCTTTGAGTGAATGAAAGACTGATATTGCACGTGCTACACGCCTAAATGGCGCCTCCGTAGCCAGGTGGGAAGGAGCAGCAGTGCGTAGCACACGCTTCTTGATTAGACCGGGGTTCGAGCCCATCACCACCAAAATGGAGGATGTGGAAAGGTCAGGGAATGACCACCGCATATCCCGGAGCAATATGGCCTTAGTTGCTAATGCTCCTAAAAACCAAATAACAACAACATCAATGCCTAAATGAGGCAATGCCGAGAATTACAACGAATGCAGAGAAAAAAACTTTCATAGCAGGAACAACTCAGTGTAATTAAAATCCATTAGATTAAGACACAAAGAATTGGAAGAGATGGAACAACTGTCATCTGTTTGGATAGGAAATCAAACAAAAAAACAAGTTTGCTTACAATAGAAGCAGAAGCGTTAATTTTATTTTATTACGTAATAGTTGTAACACAATACGTAAGTATTTTATTACAATTATTTATTGTGTTTAGTAATGTTTTGGTTACAAATGTGTGTTCACATTTGTAACCAAACCCTATTTTTCCCATAGGGCCTGTTGTTTATATTGTACTATGGAGAAACACATGGAGGAACACCGCCCGTCTATGTTACCAATCAGTACTAGGTGGCAGATGACTCTCATCAACCGGTGAAATACCACCACCTTGCTTATTGCAGGCTTGAAGTGGTGGAACCCATGTTTAGTCTCTAGAGCTAAGTTCTGGTCAACCCTTCCCTATCTCTTCCATCATGCAGTATGATTGATGACTTTTGAGGTTATGATGAATGTCATGGCGAGATCCAATATTCCTTACATTTTTGAGGGTACAGCTCTAAAACGGTGTTTGCAGGCCGGCCGCTAGTTAGTACACCGGACCGAACCGATTGGTAACTCTCTAGGAGGCTTCTGGATCAGTTGGTGTATAATCTCGCTACCTCTACTCTGCCAGATAGTGACTGGAGGGAGTCCGAGTAGTGTGTATGCGGGGAGCATTGTGGAGGCCATGTTATGTCAAGTGTCTGGGTATATTCTTACCACGTGTACGCCATATCCAAATATTTCATTACTTCATGCTGCATGTCCCACCCACTTTTTCTTACTATTGAATACACCATGAATTGTCAAACTAATAGAGCAAGCTTATCTGCGAAAAGATCTAAACCTCCGAAGCACTTCCTAATTCATTTTGCAAATATACGTGGTCTCAATTCTAATCTCAACAATGTCCATTTCCCCTTGCAGTCTGCCAAACCCCATGTACTTTTTCTGACTGAATCTCAGTTATCGGTTGATTCAACTACTGCTCATCTCAGATGTCCAAATTATTTGCTGTATGATTCCTTTCGCCTCAAAGGTGGTACTTGTGCATATGTCTGTTCTGATATTCCCTGTCAGAGACTTGGCAATTTGGAATCTCCTCTCTTTGATCTTTAGTGTTAGCATTAGTAGACTCTACTAATGCTAACACTAAAGATCAAATTTGATGCAAGAAAGCGAGCTTATGCAGCATCAGCCAAAAAAAAAAAAAAATAAATAAATAAAAAATAACCACTTCCACTTCACCCCTCTGTTTATTCGAAATACCAGTCCAGCTGAGCCTTAAACTTATTTAGGTTATCAACTTCCAAGACAAGGGATGGAAGTCTGTTCAACCTACAAACCACCCGCTGTCTGAAAGCAAATTTTCGCACATCTATTCTACATCTGTCTTTCCTGAATTTGAATTTATGCCCTCTCACGTGATTATTCTGAGCAAGAGGAAGAATCCCATCAGCATTACGCATGCTCAAACCATTCAAGGCTTTGTACACCTCTATCAGATCACCTCGCTGGTGCCTAGTCTCCAGACACTGTAATTCGCAAAACGCAAGCCTTTCTTCGAAAGAGCACCCCTTTGTTCCATTCACTAATCTTGTTGCCCTTCTCTGTACTCGTTCCAGCAGCTCTAATCCTTCTTGAAATGAGGCCTCCAGGCCTGTATACAGTACTCTAGGTGTGCCCTGACCATTGCCTTATACAAGGGAATAAACACCTCCTTATCCCTGCTAGAAAATTCCTATATATCATTGACAATACACCATGAGCTACTCTTACAGCCCATCTGCACTGCTCAGAGAACTTCATATCTGCCCGCACAACCACCCCCAGGTCCCTTTCATTCTCTACCACTGTCAGTGTAGTACCACAGATTTGATATGTTGCTCTGGGGTTGCTGTTTCCCATATGTAGTACTTTACATTTGTCAATGTTAAACGTCATTTGCCACCTCTCAGCCCATCTGCTCAACCGTTCCAGATCCTGTTGCAGCTGCATAGTGTCAGTAGTGTCCTTGACAACCCTGCCAACCTTCATATCGTCTGCAAACTTGGACATTAAGCTTGATATACCATCATCAATATCATTTATAAATACAGAAAACAAAGGACCCAATACTGAACCCTGAGGGACTCCACTAATAACATTAGTCCACGATGAGCAGTGTCCATTGATTACCACTCTCTGTCTTCTCCCCCTTAACCACCCCTTTATCCATAGCAGAAATTTGCCTCCAGTGCCACACTGCTCCAATTTGTGCAGCAGTTTTCCATGTGCAACAGTATCAAAAGCCTTTCTAAGATCCAAGTATATGATATCAAAGTTATTCCCTGCATCCAGTTCTTTTGTGACTGCATCATAGTATCCAATCAGATTGGTCAGGCAAGACTTCCCCTTAACAAAACCATGCTGTGTCCGAGCTATAACTGAAGTCTTGTCTAGATGATCCTCCAGTGCTTCTTTAACCAGTGCCTCCATTAATTTTCCGGGAACGGAAGTTAAAATCACAGGTCTATAATTACTTGTGTCAGCCTTTGATCCTCCCTTGTGAATTGGGGTCACATTTGCACATCTCCAGTCCATGGGTACCTCCCCTGAGTCCATGGAAGCTTTCATAATTATGGCTAAGCATTTGCTTACTTCCTTTGCTGCCTCCTTTAATATAACTGGATAGATCCCATCCACCCCAGGTGCCTTTCTTGTGTTTATCTTCAACAATTTTTCCTACACTTTACTTTCAGTTATTACAAGATTCTCTAGCTTACTGCTAGAGTTGAATACACCTCTGGCATTCCCCTTGCTGAATAACTCCTCATGTGTGAATGTCGATGCAAAATATTCATTTAGTTTGTTAGCTACCTGAGCAGGGTCATCAACAGTTGACCATCGATATCAAGTGGACCAATCTGATTCATCCCCTTCCTTCTAGAGTTTACATAAGTAAAGAACTCTTTGCTGTTTTTCTTCGCATCCCTTGCCAAGGATCTCTCGTAATCTGCCTTCGCCTGCCTAACCTCTTTTGTAACTTGGTTACAGATCAACTTGTATCTATCATAGGCTTCTGTGTCATGTGATAATTTGTATGTATCCCATGCATTTTTCTTCTCTGCCATATGCCTCATTAGTTCATCTGACATCCATTAGGCCTAAACCTTGAACAATATTTCTTAGTTGGTATGCAAAGCCTAGTAGCTTCCAAGATAAGTTCTTTGAATGCTTCCCATTTTGAATTTGCTGTTGGTAACATCATCAGTTGATCCTACTGTATAGAATTTAAATACTGTCTCAGTCCATCGTAGTCGCCTTTACGAAAGCAATACCCCTTCCCTTTACCCCTAATGGTAGTTACCTCTTTGAGTAACTCCCACTTCAGAACACTGTGATCACAGCCACCTAGTGGTTCATTTTTCTGCAGATTCTTAATGCATGAAGAATCACTACTGATAATCAAATCAAGAGTATTACTCCCTCTAGTTGCCTCCCGAACATGCTGATGTAGAAAACAATCATCCAATAAATCCACAAAAGCCCTGCTAGTGTGTGAGTGACCAGCTGGCCCACTCTATTTCCCTGTGCAGTTTCTTATTATACTCATCAGAGTCATTAGGCCTATAGCACACTCCTACTCTCAATTTTGATCTCCCAATGCTTATGTCACACCAAACTGACTCGACACTGCACTGGCCAGCGATGTCGACTGGCATCACTTCCTTGGATTTTATGTGTTTCTTAACTAATCGCATAACCCCTCCTCCCTTCCTATCCTGTCTATCCTTTCTGTAGACATTGTACTCCCCAAATTCCAGTTCTGCATTCCTTATATCTGTGTAACACCACAACTTTGAAATCCCAACAATATCTGCCTGTGATGTTTTGAACAATACCTCAAATTCATCAAATTTATTTACTAAACTTCTAGCATTGGTGTGCATGCAAGTATACATGCACCTGCTTTTCCTCTTAGCCACCCTCACACAACCCATGTGTTCACTTGTACCCCCATGATTCCCAGCAGTCTCTGAAATATCCTGCAACTTATTTTCCAGGCTGCTGCTCATTCCAACAGAAGCAGTGCAAGAATCACTTTCTCCTCTGCCAGTGGCTACTGTTAATCTATTAGTCCTTGATTCTCCCCAATCTAGCAGTTTTCCGACCCACCTAACACCGCCTCGATAGCATCAGCAAACATTCTTGCACCCTTTCTATTTAAGTGTATCCCATCCCTGTAATAGCAGGCTCTCCTGTTAACAAATACAGACCAGGCAGAAAAAATTCTACCCTTTGAGCCCTGCACAATCTTTCCAGGGCCGAATTGATCGACAGGGCTCTCATCATATACTCCCTCCTATCGTGTCTGGGCAGAATTGCAGACACTTTCAAATTGAACCCTAATACACGGCTTTTTTTCATCAGTTTTTTTCATCTTCTCTGGCTTAAAATCTCTCTACCTCATTGTGTCATATTCATCTGTTATCACTACCGTTCATCCCAACTCCACTAATCACTTGGAGCTCTTTGACTTCCTCTCTTTGCAACTTGACTTTCTCCAGTTCAACTTTCCTAACAGTGAGGTAATTTTCCTTGGTGATGTTAATGTTCACAACTCCAGCTGGCTTCCGTTTTCTAGTCACACTGATCCAGCAGGTCGAGATGCTGAGACTTTTGCAATTACTAATGACCTAGCACAAATTGTTTATTTACCTACAAGAATACCAGACAATCCTAATCATACAGCCATTACGCTTGATCTTTTTTTCTCCCTGCTAAGTACACGGTTGAAGTGACAGGTCCTTTAGGCACTTCAGATCACAACTTGGTGATTGTCTCTTCTCTGATGGAACCTTTATGTCATCCCAACCTCTTGTTGTTTGGCATTATAAGAATGCAAAATGGGATGACCTGCGAGACTTCTTTTCTTATTTTCCTTGGTCGGATTACTGTTTCAAAAGTTCTGATGTCAACGTTTGCTCATTTCGTGTCAGTGAAATTATTCTTGCAGGAATGGAATCCTTTATCCCACATTCCACTTTAAAATCTCGTCCTTTATCTAAACCTTGGTTTTCCAATAAATGTGCTAAGGCCGTTCAACAGAAGAATGTTGCATATCGTAATTGGCTTGTTTCTAATTCTTCAGTTTCATTTTCTGCCTACACCAAAGCTCGCACCAATTGTAAAGCAGTTATTAATCAGTCCAAACTAGAGTTTGAACAGGCTAAGAGTAGAAAACTTGCTTCTTGCCCTAATGGTAGCCAAGCATTCTGGTCTCTTGCCAAAGATGTTGGCCGCAACTTTTGCCCATCTCTGCTGTCACCTCTGTCCAAACCAGATGGTTCTGTTGTCCCTTCAGCCAAGGATAAAGCTGACCTGCTAGCATCCCATTTTTCCTCCAGCTCATGTATTAATGAACTTGGTAAAACACCTCCCACCATTCCCAACATGCTCCATTCAATGCCTCCTGTGCTCTTCCGTCAAAAGGATATCAGAAGGATTTTGATGAATCTTGATGCTAAGAAAGCTCCAGGTCCTTATGGTATTTCTCCACTTGTTCTCAAAACCTGTGCTCCTGAACTTACTCCTATTCTTTGCCGCCTTTTTTCACTTTCTTATCCCAAAGGTGTTTTTTCTTCTGCTTGGAAACTTGCTCATATCCAGCCAGTTCCTTAAAAGGGTGACAAATCCCTCCCATCCAATTATCATCCCATTGCAATTACTTCTACTCTTTCTAAAGGAATGGATAAATCGATTAACCGCCAACTCTTAAACTACCTTAAAACCTTCCGTCTGATCAACGATCGCCAGTATGGATTCCGTCGGTGTCGATCCACTGGTGATATTCTGGCTTATGTTACCCATTTATGGACTAATTCAGTGGAAAGGTTCGGTGAAACACAATTAGTTGCTCTTGACATCTCAAAGGCTTTTGATCGTGTTTGGCGTAAAGGTCTTCTAAGCAAGCTTCCATCGTATGGTTTGCCAACTGTTTATAGTAATTGGTTATCCAGTTTTCTCTCTGATCGCTCACTGAGGGTGATGGCTTTCTGTCTTCTAACATCTCCACTAATGACGGTGTCCCGTAAGGTTCAATTCTGTCCCCAACTCTTTTCCTCTTGTATATTAATGACCACCTTCCATTGACTGGAAACCCTATCCATAGTTTTGCCGATGATAGCACTTTGCATTCCACTTTCCATTTGAGAAACCTTGTTCCTGCTCAATCAGCTTCAACTTCTCGAAAATCTGCTACCAATTTCTTAAATGCCGATCTTCAGGTAATTCTCCAGTGGGGCAAAGACAACTTAGTTGATTTCAACCCTTCTAAACTCAGTCTTGTCTTATATCTCGCAAAAAGGATTCTTCTGCTCCTATGCTTACCTTTAGTGACACTCTGTGATTTCTAGGCAAAATGATATATATCTCTTTTGGGGATTACCCTGACTTCTAATCTCTCTTGGCACAAGCACATTACAAATATTGCTTCCTCTGCATCTAAAAAACTTGGTTTTCTCTTTCGCTCTCGGCATTACCTTTCTTACAAACAGCTGCTCACTCTGTATAAATCGCAAATCCGCCCTGCCATGGAATATTGTTCTCACATCTGGGGTGGTGCCCCCAAAACCTCTCACAGGCTTCTTGATTCCATTCAGAAGAGGGCAGTTAGGTTAATTAATGATTCATTTGTAACAGTCTCTCCACTCGCTTTCTGATAGACGTTCTGTTTCTGCTGCATGCCTCTTATACAGATACTTCCATGGGCACCATTCTTTTGAATTCGCTTCTATGATTCCCGCTCTTTCTTTCAAAACAGTCCGAACATGTGCCGCCACCAGCCAACAGCCATTTACTGTCCAAGTTCAAACCCACAGAACCAACTTTTCATCTTCCTCATTTATTCATTCAACTGCTGTTTTCTGGAACAACCTTCCTTCACACGTATTTCCTGAAAATTACAATCTACAGAAATTGAAGTCCAATGTCAACAAATATTTTCTTTCGTCTTCTCAACCTCCAACCCAAGTACGGTACTAAGTACTATTGGTTCTAGTACCTCTCGTGTTTGGGGTTCACATGAAAAAAAAAAAAAAAAATCAGATCAAGAGTATTACTCCTCTAGTTACCTCCCGTACATACTGATATAGAAAACAATCATCAAATAAATCCACAAGAGCCTTGCTAGTGTGTGTGACCAACTCACAAATTCCAGTCAATATCTGGGAATTTAAAATCCCGCATTATAAGACTGATTTACTGGCCCACTGTGTTTCCCTGTACAGTTGGTTATTATACTCATCAGTCATTGGGTGTATAACACAATCCTACTCTCAATTGTGATTTTCCAATGCTGTGTCACACTAAACTGACTCAACACTGTACTGTCCAGCAGTGTTGACTGGCTCACTTCCTTGGATTTTGTTTCTTAACTAATAGCATAAACCCCTCCTACTTTCTTATCCTGTCTATCCTTCCTGTACACATTGTACTCCCAAACTCGAGTTCTGCCTTCCGTATAATAATAATAAACTTCTTTATTCATAGAAATATAGAGCCTGATTCCCGCTACAGGCAACCAGAGGGATCTTACAATTAACTGGACACATTACATTTAATACATAAAAAACTACATGGGTACACAGCAAGTACATAGAATACATAGACAGTGCAATATACACAGCTAATATTGCAATCAATGGATTTTATAGTTATTATAATAGATTGATTATACAGAGCTTATATTGCATTATAGTATATACATTTTGTACTTATTAAAAACAAGCTTCTACACATTGAGGCAGTCTGGAAACCTTCACTGGGAGTTTACTGCTTCCGACGACAATTGTAGGAATGCTTGCTGCAGTTCACTATGGATTTGCACTTTTCTTCTCTGTAGGCAGAATGTCTGGACCCCACATCCAAATCAATGTTTGCTGAGATCAGTACAGCGATGATGCCCTTCGGGTTAGGTCTGCAAGTTAGAACAGAGCACTGGATAGTTTCTGAGGGCTCTACCATGGATTTTCCTGCCTACGATTTCCTAGATATTAAGAAAGTCGAGAGCAGCGAATTACAGATTAAGCGCCACTGTGAGCTTCCTCACATATGCCAGGTGCTGGGCTGGGGTGTATCTCTGATTTATGCGAGCTGTGATTTTGATGTATTGGGTAGACGAGCCGAATTGTTGGACCACTTTAGCACCTAGAATTCCAGGCCCCAGAGGGGCTGGAATTCTGGGTGGACATAGGCTGGACATAGGAGCAGCCAACCAAACTTCAATACCATAACTGATGATACAACTAAAGTAGGAGAGGAGAAATTTTCTGACTGTTTCCTTGTCGTGCGCTCTACAGAGATCAAGTTTCATACCCCAGAAAGACTGTAATGCTCTTGAATGCAGTTGCTGGATTTGTTCCTTATACGTTAGATTTTCGTCCCTTACCACTCCTAGGAATTTTACTCAATGAGTGGCGATGGGAACATGCTCCGCAATGGAGGGCTGCTGGATTGAGGTCTGCTTGTGCTCTTGGTGAGATGATATATTTGGATTTTTCGGGGTTTATTTTAAGCCCAAAATAGGTAGCATATTCACAGGAGGACAAATATTTGTTGACGATGCAGAATTCAATAATTCTACTGCCTGGTCTGGTGAAGTGTTAGTCGGGCTTGAGAGGTAACATACAATGGTGTAGGTCATAAACGCAGATATTTCATTCATTGGTGGAAGAAATATTGCTGTAAAAAGCAGTGCTGACAATCCACCTTGGGGTGTACCGACTTCCATCTGTTTTGTGATGTAATTATTCCCTTGCTGGAAGGTAAGGCACGTCTTGGTCAGCAAATTTCTGAGGAGCTTCAAGACATAACCTGTGAAACTATAGTAGTTCTCCAGGATGCACATAAGTGGCTTAACTTGTTCTGAGTCAAAGGCCACTTTCATGTCCAGAAAAACAGCATGCATAACATAGCCTTGTCCCCAGGCTTGAAGGGTTTTCAAATTCAGAGTCTGTATGCATGTTATCGGCGATCTTTGTGAGAGCGCATAATGTGTATGCTGAACCCTCTGGGAAAGGATCTGATTGGCAACCGCTTTAAACAAGCACTTCTCCAGGCATTTGAGAAAAAGGGAGGAGATTAAAATATGCCTATAATCAGCTGTAGAGGTCTGATTCTGCACCTTTGAATTGGGATGACTATAATTTAGCCAAGCGTTTGGGATGACTCCTCGTTGTAAAATTCTATTAAACAACTTTGTCAGTCATCGCTGATGAAGTAGGAGGCAACTTTAAGGCAAAAGGTTGGAATAGTCACTTCCTATTGATTTCTTATTGGACAGGGCGTTGATGAGCTCCTCTTTGCCAATTGTCACGTTAGTGAGATTAGTTGTTGTAGTGTGCACTGTTCCAAGGGAAGTCCACAGCTTCTCTTTATGTTTTGACAAACCGGGTTACATGATTGCACCATTCGACCAGGTCTACTGATTCTGCTGGTAGGATGTGATTGGCTGACTAGGATCGCTGGCCACACGCTTATCATCTTCTCCATGAACGAGTTTATAGCTTGCTTCTTGGATTTCCAGAAATTGTATCTGGCTATTGAGTACACTGAGTATGATCTTTCTGTGGGTGATCTCTTGAATTGGGCATGTAGCTGTTGTTTTTCCTTAAACTAGTACTTAAGGATGCTGGACCACAATGGCTTTAAGTGTGGGGAGATGATGCAAACTCGACATGGCCACTCTAGCAATGAAAGAACCATTTCTGAAGCCAAAACGCAGCATCCTCTATATCGATTTCACTGAGAGTTCACCAGGGACAGAGCTTAAAGAGATCCCTTGCTGTTTCAATTTTTAGGTATTTTGGATCATATACAGCTTTCCTGATCTTTTCAATCGAGGTCGATTGGTTTGGTTATAGCATTCTTTCAACAGGGAGAGAAGCTTCAATTGGCCTGGGGTCGGAGGAAAATGCCGAATTAAAACTGATTACAGTTTAAACACTCCCATGGTTGGAAAAGCTTCTCTGTAATGTGGCTTCTCCACAAGAGGGCGGAACACATATGCAATGGATGTTGAGATGACAGATCCAAAATTAACTGATCCTGGAGCTTTGATGCAGCTGGCACGGGCAGGTTGAAATCTCCAAGAATTATTACTTGATAGAGGTTGCGAGCCAAACAGAAAAATTAGTAATGCATTGGTCTGCAAGGGGTGGGCATAAGTAAACTGCACATACTAGCTATTGTAGTCCATCGACTAGATAGCAGCCCAGTGCAGCCTCAAAATCGTTACCAGGGTATGCACAAGCCTTGATCAGAGGGAACTGTTGTCTTTGGCAGATTAAGACTCCCCCCTCTCCTTTCCTGTCTTTTCTGTTTGCCAGAGTAGACTGATAACCGATGTTGGTGGTTAAAGGCTATATGTCCATGTCATCACAAAGCCAGGTTTCAATAAGGATAACAAAGTTGTAATCCGCACTTAGAAGCATGTCAATCAGGGCACTGAGCCTTGTTCTTCAGGCTCCTGATGTTCTGCATGAAACGTTTCACATGTTTATCATTGATAGTCTTGATCTAGATTCTTTCTAGGGTTCCTTTCCCTGGGATGGTGGCTGATTGGAGGTGGATTCCTCTTGAGCAGGGTGTGGCACTAGGACCCACCCTACTAGTGTGATACCACGTCTCTGATATCCCAACAATATCTGCCTTTGATGTTTTGAGCAATACCTCAAATTCATTTACAAAACTCCTACCATTGGTGTATATATGCAAGTATACGTGCACCTGTTCCTATTTTTAGGTCCCCTAACACAACCCATGTGTTTACTTGTACCCCAATGACTCCCAGAAGTCTCTGAAAAACCACATCTTGTTTTCAATGTTACAATGAAACATAAAATGATGCCTGGAGTGGTTTTGTATTAGACAGTGAAGCATGTGCATGAGGTTGAACGTTATGCACATGCTTCACTGTCTAATACAAAACATTTGCTGTTTTCAGTCTTCACTGAAAACAGCAAGTGTCCGATTCTGCCCAGTAACCCATTTGCGTTCCTTCATTTAACGTTCACCAACCTTGTGCATGTACTTCACTGTCTAATCCACGACCATGCCCATCATTTAATGTTCCATTGTAACATTTTTTGTATATTGTCAGCTGATGAAGGAACCCATCGTCCTGATATAGTACAGGTATGATTGTATATGGTTTAGTATTTTGTAAATATTTTAGTTTATTGAAGATATTTGTATAGTTTTGTTATTTGTATAATGATATTATTGGTAGTTGTTTTCATCCGATCAGTTGCAGCTGACTTTCGGAGAATTTATGGGTGAGCTGCCTCCATTGCTGACTGGTCTTCAACAGCTTCTTCAAGTCAGCATGGAGGCAGGTCTCTGAAAGTCAGCTGCAACTGATTGGATGAAAATAACTAATAATAATATTATTGTTAGTTATTTTCATCCGATGGCTCAACATCATCAAGTGATGATGAGCCAGTGTCACTCTTGATAGTGTTGAGCCAGAATGTTCTTTGCCAACCTCTTCTTTTTCCAGTCCTTTCCTAGCATTATCGAATTTTCCATTGAATTGGATAGCGTAACATGACCGAAATACATCAGTCATAGCTTGGTAATCTTGGCATCCCATGATGTTTCTATGAGAATTTTGTGAACGAGTTCATAAAATTTTCTGGTGAAAACTGGGGTGGATCACCATGTTTTCTCCAGCAGTGGCACTATTAAATTGCTGTATAGACCTTTATTAATTAAAACTCAGTCTTTAAAAATTTATATCTTTTCTGATAAGGTGATATTCTGTCCCAAAATTAGATACTGATCAATGTGACATACTCCTCCACCTAATTAAAAGTTCCCTGCATCCATAACTTGCAGAATTAAAAAGCAGTTCTTGAAACTTTGAAACCAGTGCTATGCTAAAGCATAGGCAGCTAGAATTGACAGAACAAAGAATTCTCTAAAGGACAAAACAGAATGATCATAAATTTAGTGTAAATATTACTTTTCCATGATTATAAATAGTCAAACCTGATGAATCTTATCACATTAAACTTGAGATTCACAAAATAATTTAAAATAAACACCTTAAAACTATGCGTAAACTATTTAGCAAGAGCATATCACAGCTAACCACCATTGTTTGCACGTAATAATTTTACGTGGCCAACAAAAATGACCTATGCAATTATTTACCTGCACATTGTAGTGATGTAATTGACCCGAACAAATATCATTAGGAGGAAAACTTTGTTTTTATTTTTAATGTCTAGAGAGGTAAAATTAAAATAATTATATTAACAATAATTACTTTTCACATTTCCTGTTTAGCAGAATTATCATGTCCTACTGTGACAATTCTGCTAAATAGTAGATGTGAAATGAAATATCAAAGATTTTTGATGAGTGTCTGGGGAAAAGCTTCATTGCACTATAAGGCTGCCTCTCAGTGGGCGTCACCACCCAGAGAGTCATTTCAGTGTTATTTGGTCATAACCTTGAGAGTCAGAAAACATAGTTTTAATGATTTTATTATTTTCTGACTCTCAGGGTTATATGTTGGTGATCAGGTTGGGAGATCTTGACTGTCGATTGTGGATATGTTGGACCATTCATATGTCTGTGAGGGAAGGAAACCACTGAGTAATAATTTGACGTCTGATTGAATTTAGGTGGGTGTTGTTATGTGGCAATCTACAAAAAAGCATTGAGGTAAATTCCTCTTTATTTCTAAAAATTAATACAAACGTAGAACTAATTGGGCATTATAGCTGTTTTATTTAATTTATCCTAATTGATATTCAAATTACTTTGACTATTTTTTAACTTCATTACTCCTCCTATTACATCCTCTTTATTTTCAGAATCATGGGAGACTTTTTAGATATCCTGGTGCATAATTATATTAAATTGACATTAAAATATTTAGGCCAAAATCATCACATAATAATTTTAAAATATAGCATTCAAAAAAATAAAATCCCGAAATTTGCTAAAGTTAATTTTAATCACAGAATTCCTGGTATAAAAAACTAGGAACTATGACATCCCATGATATTATTAAACTAGCTTTAAATTTTAGGTATTCTATGAAACAAATTCACAAAAGGCTAAAAAACAATTAAACCCTGCTGATTGGTTTTCATTAAAAACCTACATTGACATGCAACACGAGGCATTAGCAATCGAAATCAGGAATCGACACTTGTATAAGTTGAATATGTTATTGCGAAAGTCAACCAAGGTCACACTAATTTCACTAAAGGGCCAGGTCATACTTATGAGGGAACATGCAGTTTTGAGGTTTTATCACATAATCCTAGCCATGATCAAAATAATTTATGCACTGACCTTCCTGTAAAAGACAAATGGGCCTGGAGTACTGGTATCCATGGTTAAAGAATAACAATAAGTATATATCCAGTAAAAATATTTAATTATAGATAACTACATCGGAACTTTTGAGACAATTTTATCTCTTTATCAACTAATTTGAAATTAACATATACAGTTAGGTGCGTAGTGAGGCAGGTGAAGATGCGTTATTCATTAAATTGGTATCTATTGTTGCTGCATGGACATGCACTGTATTACTCCAGCATTTGTTGAGGCATAAAATGGTTGTCTCTAGGAGGGAGTGCAATCTCATGCCTTTGCAGCGGTTCATGGCTTTCGGGTTGCTCAATACATTGAGTGACTCTAACCAAAGGTGGTGGGGAAAGTGCCAGGAGTGGCCTATTATCTTATAGTCCTGTTTGGGATTGAGGTTTTTGGATTGCTCAATATACTGAGTGACTCTAACCAAAGGTGGTGGGGAAAATGCCAAGAGTGGTCTGTTATCTTATAGTCCTGTTTGGGATTGAGGTTGTGGTGGGTAGCCCAGAAGTGTTCCGCAACTGGGGATTGGTTGGTCTCAGCAAGGCGGATTCCTCTGTCATGTTGGGTAAGGCGGTCTTGAAGACATCTTGATGTCTCACCTATGTAGCAGCTGTCACAGTCTCTGCAGGTTATGCGGTATATTACACTGCTGTGTAAGAGAGGTGTGATAGGGGTCTTCACACTGGAGACTAGAGAACGTAGGCTTCTGCTGGGCAACTGTATGCATTTCATGCAGTATTCTCTGAGGATTTTTGAGATCCACCTCGATACGCCTAGGTCGTAGGGAATGTAGGTGGTAGGTAAATTGTCCTGGTTTGGGGGTGGGGGTCTCACGTGGACTATGAACTCCTGTGCTTGTAATAGGCACCTGTCTAGCATGTGCATTGGGTAGCCACAATTGATTAAATCTGTCCTCACATGAGAAATCTAGCTGCATCACTGCTTGAATGGCTCCAAGCTCTGGAGAACTCCCATTCCTGGATGTTAAAATGCGTGGGCCCACGTCTGGAGACCTCAGTATACCATAAACCTATGTGGTGCAGACAATTTACAAACTACAGATCCGTCATGCCCCCATCATCTCAACAGCGCTGCCCGCACTCTGTTCTCCAGAGCGTGGAGCCATTCAAGCACAGATGCAGCAAGATTTCTCATGTGAGGACAGATTTAATCAATTGTGGCTACACAACGCACATGCTAGACAGGTGCCTATTACAAGCACAGCAGCTCACAGTCCACCAGAGACCCCCCCCCCCCACAAACCAGCACAATTTACCTACCGCCTACATTCCCTACTATCCAAGCTTATCGGGGTAGATCTCAAAAATCCTCAGAGAATACCACATAAAATGTGTACAGTTGCCCGGCAGAAGCCTACGTTCTCTAGTCTCTAGGGTGAAGACCCCTATCACATCTCTCTTACGCAGCAGTGTAATATATCGCATAACCTGCAGAGACTGTGACACTGCTACATAGGAGAGACATCAAGACATCTTCAAGACTGCCTTACTGAACATGACACAGCAATCCGCCTTGCTGAGACTGACCAATCGATAGTCGCGGAGCACTTCTGGGCTACCCACCACAACCTCAATGCCAAACAGGACTATAAGATAACAGACCACTCCCGGCACTTTCGCCACCTCCTTTGGTTAGAGTCACTCAATATATTGAGCAACCCGAAAGCCATGAACCACTGCAAAGGCATAAGATTGCACTACATCCTAGAGACAACCATTTTATGCCTCAACAAATGCTGGAGTAATACAGTGCATACCAATTTAATGAATAACCCGCCTTCACCCGCCTCACTGCATGCATAACTGTATACGTTAATTTCAAATTTGTTGATAAAGAGACACGGTTGTCTTGAAAGCTCAGATGTAGTTATTTATAATTAAATATTTTTACTGGATATATGCTTATTGTTATTCTTCCTGTAAAAGATAGTACAACAATACATCAACGATTAACCAATCTACCTTCATACACTTTAATACACAATTAAGATTCAATTTTATCAAAAGGATTAAATTACAATCTACCACTGTGGGTTTTACCTAAGAAACAGTGTGTGATTGAAACAAAAAGATTTAATTGTATAGCAGATAAACCAGGTAATTAATAACATTAAAAACCTTCAATTGCTCAAATTAAGTAGGTATGAAAAAAAAAACCTTTTCCATGACTTTCAAGAAAACAAGGATATTGTAATGCAAAAAAGCTGACAAAGGGAATACTGTAGTTAAATTCAGATTACATTAGCAAATTAAGTTTGATCGTAACAGACATATCCACATATTAGGAAGTTAACTCTGCTTTGTTTACCAAAATTGTCAACAAATACAATAATACATTAACTATGTATCAAGAATGACTATTACTATGGCCCAATAAAAATAACTGAAAGCTAGGACTTAAAACATCCTGACTCTTTTCGGTCATATAAAACTTCACAAAATAGTATTGCAAAGTCATCTTATACAGGAATTTCACGTTCACATCTCTTGCTACCCACTTATACAATATCATAAAACCCTTTAGACAATCTATTAAATTTGGCATAAAGAATTATGATTCTCTATTCAATAGCTTGAAAGATTAAATTATTCAATAGTGATAACCTGTTTTCCATGGTTATATGCCTATACATGTACGCAAATGTTGAATTAGATAGTATGAATCAGAGCTGTAATATTCAATATGTTCTACGTTGATAATAATATTAGTAAATTAATAAGAGGAGTTTACCTCAATATAGTACGTAGAACACTTCCGTATTAGCATTAGCATTAGTAGAGGCATTTGATGCAAGAAAGCAAGCTTATGCAGCATCAGCCAAAAAGAAAAAAAAAAAAACCCACTTCCACTTCACCCCTGTGTTCGTTCAAAATACCTGTCCAGCTGAGCCTTAAACTTATTTAGGCTATCAACCTCCACCACAAGGGATGGAAGTCTGTTCCACCAACCAACCACCCGCTGGCTAAAGGCAAATTTCCGCACGTCTATCCTACAGCTGTCTTTCCTCAATTTGAATTTATGCCCTCTCAGGTGATTTTTCTGAGCTAGAGGAAGAATCCCATCAGCATTGAGCATGCTTAAACCATTCAAGGCTTTATACACCTCTATCAGATCATCTCGCTGGTGCCTAGTCTCCAGACACTGTAATTTGCAAAACTTAAGCCTTTCTTCGTAAGAGCACCCCTTTGTGCCATTCACTAATCTTGTTGCCCTTCTCTGTACTTGTTCCAGCAGCTCTACATCCTTCTTGAAATGAGGCCTCCAGACTTGTATACAGTACTCTAGGTGTGGCCTGACCATTGCCTTATACAATGGAATAATCACCTCCTTATCCCTCCTGGAAAAATTCCTGTATATCATGTACAATACTCCATGAGCTACTCTTACAACCCGTTTGCACTGCTCAGAGAACTTCATATCTGCCTGCACAACCACCCCCAGTTCCCTTTCATTCTCTACCACTGTCAGTGTAGTACCACAGAGTTGATACGTTGCTCTGGGGTTGCTGTTTCCCATGTGTAGTACTTTACATTTGTCAATGTTAAACTTCATTTGCCACCTCTCAGCCCATCTGCTCAACCTTTCCAGATTCTGTTTCAGCAGCATAGTGTCAGTAGTGTCCTTGACAACCCTGCCAACCTTTGTATCGTCTGCAAACTTGGACATTAAGCTTGATATACCATCATCAATATCATTTATAAATACAGAAAACAATAATGGACCCAACACTGAGCCCTGAGGGACTCCACTAATAACATTAGTCCACGATGAGCAGTGCCCATTGATTACCACTCTCTGTCTTCTCCCCCTCAACCACCCCTTTATCCATAGCAGCAATTTACCTCCAATGTCACACTGCTCCAATTTGTGTAGCAGTCTTCCATGTGCAACAGTATCAAAAGCCTTTCTAAGATCCAAGTATATAATATCAAAGTTATTCCCTGCATCCAGTTCTTTTGTGACTGCATCATAGTATCCAATCAAGTTGGTCAGGCAAGACTTCCCCTTAACAAAACCATGCTGTGTCTGAGCTATAACTGAAGTCTTGTGTAAATGATCCTGCAGTGCTTCTTTAACCAGTGCCTCCATTAATTTTCCTGGAACAGAAGTTAAGCTCACAGGTCTATAATTACTTGTGTCAGCCTTTGATCCTCCTTTGTGAATTGGGGTCACATTTGCACATTTCCAGTCTATGGGTACCTCCCCTGAGTCCAAGGAAGCTCTCATAATTATGGCTAAGGGTTTGCTTACTTCCTTTGCTGCCTCCTTTAATATAACTGGATAGATCCCATTCACCCCGGGTGCCTTTCTTGTGTTTATCTTCAACAGTTTCTCCTCCACTTTACTCCCAGTTATTTCAAGATTCTGTAGCTTACTGCTAGAGTTGAATACACCTCTGGCATTCCCCTTGCTGAATAACTCCTCATGTGTGAATGTCGATGCAAAATATTCATTTAGTTTGTTAGCTACCTGAGCAGGATCATCAACAGTTGGTTGGCTATCAAGTGGACCAATCTGATTCATCCCCTTCCTTCTAGAGTTTACATAAGTAAAGAACTCTTTGCTGTTTTTCTTTGCATCCCTTGCCAAGGATTTCTCGTAATCTGCCTTCGCCTGCCTAACCTCCTTTGTAACTTGGTTGCATATCAACTTGTATCTATCATAGGCTTCTTTGTCATGTGTTAATTTGTAAGTATCCCATGCATTTTTCTTCTCTGCCATATGCCTCATTAGTTCATCTGACATCCATTTTGGCCTAAACCTTGAACAATATTTCTTAGTTGGTATGTAAAGCCTAGTAGCTTCCAAGATAAGTTCTTTGAATGCTTCCCATTTTGAATTTGCTGTTGGTAACATCATCAGTTGGTCCCACTGTATAGAATTTAAATACTGTCTGTCCATCGTAGTCGCCTTTACGGAAGCAATTACCCTTCCCTTTACCCCTAATGGTAGTTACCTCTTTGAGTAAATCCCACTTCAGCACACTGTGATCACTGCCACCTAGTGGTTCATTTATCTGCAGATTCTTAATGCATGAAGAATCACTGCTGATAATCAAATCAAGAGTATTACTCCCTCTAGTTGCCTCCCGAACATGCTGATGTAGAAAACAATCATCCAATAAATCCACAAAAGCCCTGCTAGTGTGTGAGTAACCAGCCCCCAAATTCCAGTCAATATCTGGGAAATTAAAATCTCCCATTATAAGACTCTCTGATTTACTGGCCCACTCTATTTCCCTGTACAGTTCCTTATTATACTCATCAGAGTCATTAGGCCTATAGCACACTCCTACTCTCAATTTTGATCTCCCAATGCTTATGTCACACCAAACTGACTCAACACTGCACTGTCCGGCGATGTCGACTGGCTTCACTTCCTTGGTTTTTATGTGTTTCTTAACTAATAGCATAACCCCTCCCCCCTTCCTATCCTGTCTATCCTTTCTGTAGATGTTGTACTCCCCAAATTGCATTTCTGCATCCCTTATATCTGTGTGACACCACGTCTCTGATATCCCAACAATATCTGCCTTTGATGTTTTGAGCAATACCTCAAATTCATCAAATTTATTTACTAAACTCCTAGCATTGGTGTACACGCAAGTATACCTGCACCTGTTTCTATTCTTAGCTACCCTAACACAACCCATGTGTTTACTTGTACCGCAATGGCTCCCAGCAGTCTCTGAAATACCATGCATCTTGTTTTTCATGCTTCTCCTCATTCTAATAGAAGCAGTGCAAGAATCTCCTTCACCTCTGCCAGTGGCTACTGTCAATGTATTGGTCTTTGTCTCCCCCCAAGCTAGTAGTTTTCCGACCCACCTAACACTGCCTCTATAGCATCAGCAAATATTCTTGCACCCTTTCTATTTAAGTGTATCCCATCCCTGTAGAAGCAATCTCTCTTGTTAACAAGTACAGTCCAGGCTGAAAAAAATTCTACCGCTTGAGCCTTGCACAATCTTTCCAGGGCCGAATTGATCGACAAGGCTCTCATCATATACTCCCTCCTATCGTGTCTGGGCAGAATTGCAGACACTTTCAAATTCAACCCTAATTCTCGGCTTTTGTTCAACAGTGACCTGTACTTGTTAAGTAATTCTGCCAGTCTCCTACTCTTAATATTATTAGTGCCAACGTGTACAACTATATCACCTTTTGTGCCCTTAAAAGATGATATTCGCTCTACAACTCATCAACTTTTGCCCCTGGCAGACATACCCTGTCCTGTTCCACCTATCTTTTTTACAAAGCATGTTCCTCGTTTTCCTGACAGTAGAGTCACCAACAACTACGAGTTCCTTCGGGACCAGCGCTTTTCAAATGATTTTCCTTCCTGAAGCTGACAATGCTTTTCGACCAACTGTCGTGATCACAGGAATGAAAATACGCATTGAGCATTGTCAGCTTCAGGAAGGAAAATCGTTTTGAATATTTTCGTTAGAATCTTTTAATTGCATTAATTTGAATTTTAATTGTTTTAAATTGATTTTGAATTGTGTTAAATTGATTATTTAATTATTTATATTTTACTTTAATATACCGGTAAGTTGTCGATTTTTTCATTTTTTCCGTTTTAATTTCTGGAAGGTATCATACGGAAATGTTCTACGTACTATATTGAGGTAAACTCCTCTTATTAATTTACTAATGCAAATGTTGAATATAGTTTAGACATAAAATGGGATGTGTTGAGTAACAACACAATACATATCATCACGCCAAAATACCCAGTAAAGAAATTTTTCAATTGATTAAACTCCTGACTGAAGCTAATTTTATAATGTTTCACAAAAAAAGTATATAAACAAATCTTTGGATTACCGCTAAGCTTCAGGGAACCTGAAGCTTTGTGGTCTCTTAGCAAAAATTTACTTTTCCACGATTGAACACGTATATTTGAACCCTTTTTTTGCACATGTAAGGTATTATGGGAGATACTTCAATGATTTTCTATGTAGGTTAGAGCAACCCTTCGTTCCATTCATTAATCTTGTTGCCCTTCTCTGTACTTGTTCCAACAGTTCTACATCCTTCTTAAAATGAAGACTCCAGACCTGTATACAGTACTCAAGGTGTGGCCTAACCATTGCCTTAATCAAGAGGATATCACCTCTGTATGGCTGCTAGATTACCTGCCCACACAATTATCCCCAAGTACAATTGCCTGCACAATTACCCCCAAGTTCTTTTTACTCTACCACTGACAGTGTAGTACCACATAGTTGATACGTTACTCTGGGGGTTACTGCTTCCCATATGCAGTACTTTACGTTTGTCAATGTTAAACTTCAGTTCCCACCTCTCGGCTCATCTGCTCAACTTTTCTAGATCCTGTTGCAGCAGCGTACCATCATTTGTGTCATTAATAACCCTGCCGACCTACATAACGTCTGCAAACTTGGACTATGAGCCTGATATACCATCATCAATATCATTGATGAATACAGAAAACAATAATGGACCCAACACTGAATCCTTGGAGACTCCACTAATAACATTAGTCCATGAAGAGCAGTACCCATTGATTACCACTTTGTCTTATCCAACTCAGCCATCCGTTGATCCATAGCAGCAATTTGCCTCCAATGCCACACTGCTCCAATTTGTGCAGCAGTCTTTCATGTGCAACAGTATCAAAAGTCTTTCTAAGATCAAAATCTGTTATATCAAAATTATTCTTTTGCACCCAGTTGCTTTCTGACTACCTCAGCATCCAGTAAAATTGGTCAGACAGGACTTCCTCTTAACAAACCCATGCTGTGCCCGAGCTATAACTGAAGTCTTGTCTATATGATCCTGCAATGCTTCTTTAACCAGTGCCTCCATTAATTTCCTTGGAACAGATGTTAAACTAACAAGTCTGTAATTAACTGTGTCTCCCTTGATCCTTTGTGGATTAGGGTCACATTTGCACATCTCCAGTCCAAGAAAGCTTTTATAATTATGCCTAAGGGTTTGCTTACTTCCACTCACAGTTTGCTTAGAGTTTCACACTTCGAAAAAATCATTAAATTTCTTGAATTTTACCCTGACAAATCATGTTAACAGTACTCAATTTAATATTTATCAGAAATCAACAGATACGGGTATATTCCTTCATTAGAATAGCTATCATCTATTTGCATACAAACAATCCACTGTTTAACCAATTTCTGAAGGCATATAAATATTTAACTTCAGAAACAGCATTTGATAATTAAATCCAAACACTGAGAGATTTTGAAATGGAAGGTATCCTCTTTCTAATATTCACCAGGTTAAAATACAAACTAAAAATAAGTTGCAAAGGAAAACATCAGTCCATAGTAATAATCCCAAGAAATACTTTGTATTCAGTACATCAAGAATTGGTAAAAACAACTTGACAGGCTTTTCAGGGATACGGAATTCAAAACTGCCTAGATCTACGTTGAAACTACAGACAACTAAATAATCAAATAATACTTTCGTCATTTTCCACAAAAAATATATTATGCAGCATTTCATGTAAGGAATGCAATTCATCGTATCAAGGATTAGTATTAGCTTTAGTTGAGGCATACGAGGCAAGACTACAAGCTTATACAGCGTCAGCAAAAAAAACATTGCCAATTCACTCATCCAGCCAATCTAAACGTTTGTTTAGTTCAGCCGCAAATTTATTTAAGATATCAACTTCCATAACAACAGTTGGAAGTCTGTTCCAGAAATCAACTACCAGCTGGCTAAAGGCAAACTTCCGCACATCAAGTTCTTGGTCTAATTGATGTATGACATCAGAAATTGGCCTGCTCAACCCATTCAGGGACTTATACACTTTAATCAGATCACTTCGCAACTTCTTAGTCTCAAGATGCTGCAACTTACGGGACTTAAGCCTTTCTTCATAAGTGCACCCTCTCTGTACCTCTCAATAGTCTTGTTGCCCTATCCTATACTCGTTCTAGCAATTCTACATCCTTCCAAAAATGAGGCCTCTAGACCTGTATGCAATACTCAAGGTGTGGCTTGACTACTGACTTATACAAAAGGATAATCATCACCTCATCTCTGCTAGCAAAGTTCCGATATATCACTGACAAAACTCGATCTGCTCTGCAACCTTTCTGCACTGCTCAAAGAACTTCATATCTGATTGCACAATTACTCCCAGGTCTTTTGCATTCTCCACCTCCTTGAGTGGTGTCTCCATAGCCATTTGGGCAGGAGCAGCAGTGCGTAGCATACGCTTCTTGATTAGACCGGGGTTCGAGCCCGTGACCACAAAATATAGAGGATGCGGAAAGTTGGGGAATGACCACCCCATATCCCCGGAGCAATATGGCCTTAGTTGCTAATGCTCCTAAAAAACAAATAACATAACAAAACATAACTTCCTTGAGTGTAGTACCACACATTTGCTATGTTTCTCTTGAGTTACTGATACCCATACGCAGTACTTTGCATTTGTAAATATTAAACTTCAGTCGCCACTTCTCAGCCAATCTGCCTAACTTTTCTAGATGCTGTTGCAGCATCATACGGTCTTTAGTGTCATTAAGAAACCTGCCAACCACCATAGCATGTGCAAACTTGGACATTAAATCTGATATACCTTCATTGATATCATTGATAAAACAGGAATGGGCCCAGGAATTAACCCTGTGGGTTTCCATGAATAGCAATAGTCCATGTAGAGCAGTGTTAGTTTATTACCACTCTCTGCCATCTACAACTCAACCATCCCATTATCCATTGCAGTAACTTACCCTTAATGACATACCACTCCGAATTGTACAACAGTCTTCCATGTGCAACAGTATCAAAAGCTTTTCTGAAATCCCAAGTATGTGATATTAAAATTATTTTTTTGCATCCAGTTCCTTTGTGACCACGCTGTAGTATCCAATCAGATTGGTCAGAAAAGGCTTCCCCTTAACAAACCCATACTCTGTGCGAACTATTACTATTATTGAACTATTGCTGCAGTCTTCTGTAGTTGATACTGTATCTCCTCTTTATCCAGTGACTCCATTATTTTCCACGGAACAGAAATTAAACCAACAGGTCCATAATTATTTGTGTCGCACTGTGAAATCCCTCTGTGAATTGGGGATACGTTTGCTTATCTCCAGTTCATGGGGACCTTCCGTGAATCTAAGGAAGCTCTCATAATTATGCCTATGGATTTTTTTTTAACTTCCCTCACTTCCTCCTTCAATATAACCAGTTGCCATTTTTATTTAATTTCAACAATTTCCCTCTGCTTTACTCTCATTTATTACTAATTCACTTAGGTGACTGATTCGAGTTGTATAAAAATTCTGGCATTCCCCTCCTTAAATAAATCTTCATTGTGAATGTAGATGCAAATACTCATTCAGTTTATCAGCTACTTGAGCAGGATCATCAATAGGTGAACCATCTATATTAAATGGGCCTTCTACAATTTACATAAATAAAGAACACTTTCCTATTTTTCTTTGCATCCTTTGCCAAAGATTACTCATAGTCTGCCATTGCCTGCCTAACCTACTTTGACTTGATTACAGACTGGCTTATATGTGCCGTAGACTCCTGTGTTGCCTGATGATTTATATGCATCACTTGTATTTTTCTAATTCACTTAAATCCCTGTTTATAGTTTGAAAAACTTCTGGCATTCCCCTCCACGAATAACCTCTCATGTATGAATGAAGATGAAAAATACTCATTCAGTTTATCAGCTTGAGTAAGACATCAATAGCCGATCCACCTATGTTAAGCGGACCAATCAGATTCACTCGCTTCTTTCTAGAGTTTACATAAATAAACAACTGTTTCGTATTTTTCTTTGTGTCCATTGCCAAAGATTTCTCATAATGTGCCTTTGCCAGCCTAATTATAGGAGGGAGTATATAATGAGAGCCTTCTCGATCAATTTGGCCCTGGAAAGATTGTGCATGGCTCAAGGGGTAGAATTTTTTTCAGCCTGGTCTACTTGTTAACAGGAGAGACTGCTTCTACAGGGATGAGATACACTTAAATACAAAGAGTGCAAGAATATTGGCTAATGCTATCGAGGCAGTGTTAGGTTGGTTGGAAAACTGCTAGCTGGGGATGCAAGGAATAATAAATTAACCAGCAGCCACTGGCCTAGGTTCAAGTGATTCTTGCGCTGCTTCTATTGGAATGAGCAGCAGCCTGGAAAACAAGATGTAGGGTATTTCAGAGACTGATGGGATTCATCATAGTTTGGTAAATAAATTTGATGAATTTTAGGTATTGCTCTGAACATGAAAGGCAGATATTGTTGGTATATCAGAGACATGGTGTCACACAGATAAAAAGAATACAGAATTGGAATTTTGGGAGTACAATGTGTACAGGAAGGATAGACAAGATAGAAAGGGAGGAGGGGTTACACTATTAATTAAGAAACAAAATCCACAGAAGTGAAAACAGTCTATATCGCTAGACAGTGCAGTATCGAGTCAGTTTGGTGTGACATAAGCATTGGGAGATCAAAATAGAGAGTAGGAGTGTGTTATAGGCCTAATCACTGATGAGTATAGGGAATTGTACAGGGAAATCGAGTGGGCCAGTAAATAAGAGAGTTATAATGGGGATTTTAATTTTCCAGATATTGACAGGCATTTGTGGGTTGATCACTCACACACTAGCAAGGCTTTTGTGGATTAATTGGATGCTTGTTTTCTACATCAGCATGTTCAGGAGGCAACTAGAGGGAGTAATACTCTTGATCTAATTAATACTAGTGATTCTTCATGCATGTAGAATCTGCAGATAAGGGAACCTCTAGGTGGCAGTGATCACAGTGTGCTGAAGTGGGATTTACTCAAAGAGGTAACTACCATCAGGGGTAAAGGGAAGGGTATTTCCTTTCATAAAGGTGACTACGGTGGTCGGAAACAGTATTTAAATTCTATACAGTGTGACCAACTGATGATGTTACCAACAGCAAATTCAAATTGGAAAGAATTCAAAGAATTTATCTTGGAAGATACTAGGTTTACATACCAACTAAGAAATATTGTTGAAGGTTTAGGCCTGAATGGATGTCAGATGAACTAATGAGACATGTGGCAGTGAAGAAAAATGCATGGGATACATATAAATTAATGGGTAACATGGAAGCTTATGATAGATATGAACTGGTCTGTAACCAAGTCCCAAAGGATATTAGGCAGGCAAAGCATATTATGAGAAATCCTTGGCAAAGGATGCAAAGAAAAACAACAGAGTTCTTTACCTATGTAAACTCTAGAAGGAAAGGATTAAATAGATTGGTCCAGTGGATATCGTTGGTTCAACGGTCGATCCTGCTCAAGTGGCTAACAAACTAAATGAGTATTTTGGCATCTACATTCACCCATGAGAAGTTATTCAGGGAGGGGAATACCAGAGGTGAGATAAACTCTAGCAGTGAGCTGTATGATTTTGTAATAACTGAGAGGAAAGTGGAGGAGAAATTGTTGAAGATAAAAACGGCACCCGGGGTGGACGTGATCTATTCAGTTATATTAAAGGAGGCAGCAAAGGAAGTAAGCAAACCTTTAGCCATAATTACGAGAGCTTCTTTGAACTCAGGGGAGGTACCCACGGACTGTGGATGTGCCAATGTGACCCCAATTCGCAAAGGAGGATCAAAGGCCAACGCAACGAATTATAGACCTGTTAGATTAACTTTTGTTCCAGGAAAATTAATGGAGGCACTGGGTAAAGAAGCACTGCAGGATCATCTAGACAAGACTTTCGTTTTAGCTCGGATACAGCTTGGTTTTTTTAAGGGGAAGTCTTGTCTGACCAATTTGATTGAATAGTATGGTCACAAAGAAACTGGATACAGGGAATAACTTTGATATCATATATTTGGATCTTAGATAGGCTTTTGATACTGTTGCACATGGAAGATTGCTGCACACATATTGGAGCAGTGTGGCATTAGAGGCAAATTGCTCCTAAGGATAAAGGGATGGTTGAGTGGGAGAAGACAGAGTGGTTATCAATGGACACTGCTCATCGTGGACTAATGTTATTAGTGGAGTTCCTCAGGATTCAGTATTGGTTCCATTGTTTTCTGTATTTATAAATGATAATGATGATGGTATATTAAGCTTAATATCCAAGTTTGCAGATGATACAAAGGTTGTCAGGGTTGTTAAGGACACTAATGATAGTAGAGGTTGAACATGTACCTCGAAAAGTCATCACACTCCTCCAAACTGCATACAACGGTTTAACCAGCCAGGTGCGCATCCAGAACGATTTATCTGAGGAATTCACCATCCAAACTGGAGTCCGCCAAGGGGATGTAGCCTCCCCGTTGCTTTTCAACATCGTGGTCGACGCCATTATGAGGCAAGCATTCAGAAACAGACAGGGCATACAATATGACAAGGATCACTATGTGACTGACCTGATGTTTGCTGATGATAGTGCTATCCTTGCCGGTAACGACGCTGAAGCCACGGACATCCTCTACGAAATTGCCCGCATTGCCCGGCCATACGGTTTGAAGATCAATGCTGGTAAGACAAAGGCCCTGACAACAGATGGGTCGCAAGCCACCATCTATCTCGAAGGCGTCCAGATCGAGCAAGTGCAGGACTTTAAATACCTTGGGTCGCTGGTCCAGGAGAAGAAAGTTGCATCCACCATGGAAATCCACAGCAGAATTGGACAGGCGGCCACTGCGTTCGCCTCGCTCAAATGGTGTCTGTGGAAGAGGACCAACATTTCCACAAAGACTAAAATCCGACTCTTCCGGACTTTGATTCTGCCCATTCTTCTTTACGGATCGGAAACATGGATTTGTCTCAAATTAGATTTGAACAAACTTGAGGTATTCCAAATGCGATGCCTGCGGCAGATCTTGGGCATCTCTCTTCGCGACCGCATCACTAATGATACCATCCGTGCCAGATGCCAACAGCAACCAACCATTGCTGACCAAATCCAGAAGCGAAGGCTCAGATGGTTTGGCCACGTATGTAGAATGGGCACGAACAGAATACCATCCACATTCCTTTGGAGACAACGACCCACCCAATGGAGCATCCAACGGACTGCGCCTAGGAAAACGTGGGCCAAGCAAGTGGAAGATGACTTGAAGAGCCGACGTCTCGACCTTAACCAGGCCAGGACTGAAGCCATGGATCGTAAGGTATGGAAGAACATCACAGAGCAAGTCCGAAACCCTGCGGCACCTACAGCAGCATACTGGTTGCGTGGCCAACCGCCTTCCCCAGCTGCCAGCTAAGGACCAAAGAAGAAGAATGATAGTACACTGCTGCAACAGGATCTAGAAAAGTTGAGGAGATGGGCTGATGGGTGGCAAATGAAGTTTAACACTCACAAATGTAAAGTAGGAAGCAAATACCCTAGAGTGACATATCAACTCTGTGGTACTACACTTACAGTAGTAGAGAACGAAAAGGACCTGGGAGTAATTGTGCAGGCAGATATGAAGTATTGGTTCCATTGTTTTCTGTATTTATAAATGATAATGATGATGGTATATTAAGCTTAATATCCAAGTTTGCAGATGATACAAAGGTTGGCAGGGTTGTTAAGGACACTAATGATAGTACACTGCTGCAACAGGATCTAGAAAAGTTGAGGAGATGGGCTGATGGGTGGCAAATGAAGTTTAACACTCACAAATGTAAAGTAGGAAGCAAATACCCCAGAGTGACATATCAACTCTGTGGAACTACACTTACAGTAGTAGAGAACGAAAAGGACCTGGGAGTAATTGTGCAGGCAGATATAAAGTTTTCTGAATAGTGCAGCGGTCTGCAAGGGTAGCTCATAGTGTCTTGTTAATGATATATAGGGGTTTTTCTAGCAGTGTTAAGGAGGTGATTATCCCCTTTTATAAGGCAATGTCAGGCCACACCTTGAGTATTTTATACAGATCTGGAGACCCGATTTTAACAAGGATGTAGAGCTATTGGAACGCGTACAGAGATGGGCAACATGATTAGTGAATGGAACAAAGGGTTGCTCTTACGAAGAAAGACTTAAATTTTGCGAATTTGTGTCTGGAGACTTTATACATCTCAATCAGATCACCTCGCAAGTGATCTGATTGAGATGTATAAAGCCTTGAATGGTTTGAGCATGCTCAACGCTGATGTAATTCTTCCTCTTGCTCAGAATAATCGTTTGAGAGGGCGTAAATTCAAATTGAGGAAAAACAGTTGTAAGATCGGTCTGCGGAAGTTTACCTTTAGCTTGCAAGTGGTTGGTTGGTGGAACAGACTTCCATCCTTTGTTTTGGAAGTTGATAGCCTAAATAAATTTAGGGCTGAGCTGAACAGGTACTTGGAATAAACGGAGGAGTGAAATTGGAGCCTTTTTTTGTATTCCTCTTGCATTATATGCCTCTACTAATGCTAATTAATTAACCTCCTTTATGACTAAATTCAAAAATAGCAAAGCTTAAATTTCCAGTACTCACCTTTGATCGATCTGCAATTGTTATGGTTTGATTAATAAGACTTGGCTAACTTTAAGGTGATTGGTTTATAAAAAAATTCAGGGATGAATAAGTTGTAATTACGATGGAAACAGGGTTAAAATATGCGCAAAGAAGTAGAAGTGCACTAACTCTGTCCTTGGATGTCGTGAAGTTGATTAAAGTTGAAATTCTAAATAGTGAATAAAACAATAGTCGTAAGAGTGGAGTTTCATTAACACATCTTCAGTTGGCAAGATAAGTGAAAGGGAACGCGTACTGTATTTAAGAAGAATTTTGTAATCCCACGGTGCACTTTGCTGCTTGCGGGAATCACAAATTGGTGAGATTCCAAACCGGAGAAAGGTTGAAGGGGAGTTTCGTATTTAAAATTTTTAGATCAGAGTGGTGATGAAACCATTCTATAATGGGGATTTCGTATTGCAAGATTTTGTAATTGTTTTTTTTATTATAATATGGTGATAGCTGAATCAACTAGGGGATATAGTTGTTGGAGTGTATGTGTAAAGTAAGTTAAGCGCTGGATTGTCCCGTTCTGGAGCTATTGTAGTGATAATAAGCTCTTGTATTATATGGCTCTGTTGAACCGAATTGAGTTGTAGTACTGCCAGTGTAACAGGCGTTACAATTTTGTTGACATTTAATTAAGTAAATATTATTATTCATTTCACTTGTTGGATATTTGTGTTTCTTTTTATTTATTGAAAAGTGATCCAAGTTTATTGTAGGTAGAAAAAATAAGTGTAATATCCATGCCTGCAAAAGTTCGTCGAAATTGCCCTGCAAGATTACTATGGTAAGGGAGAATGAGACGTGTTTCGCTATTTGTAATGCGTTTTATAGGGTTAATAATATTATTTTTTATGATGGAAATAGTGTTGAATTAAGTGTTGTGGGTAGTTTCTGGCTATGAATTTTTTTTGAGGTATTGTAACTTTTAGGATAAGTCATCTTGTGAGGTACTGTATTTAATGGCATTGTGGATTTGGTTATAGAGAACAAATTTTTACGTTTAGAGGGTGGTGTGATGTAAAGTGTAGGAATTTCCCTGTATGCATATGTTTTCTAAAAATCTTAGTTCCTAGTTTATTGCCTGTTTTACATAGGGTGAGATTGAGAAAGTTAATTTGTTTATTAGTTTCTATTTCTAGTGTGTATTTTAGTCTGTCGTGAATTGAATTAAAATTTGTGAAAAGGTTATCAATTATAGTTTTATTTCCTATTATGAGTATGTCATCAGCATATTGCATGTATAGCTTTATCTCGGAAGGATAAGGTTGGAGGATCTGATTTTCAACTGTAGCTAAGTAAATTTCAGATATGGGGGTGGAAATGCCAAAGTTTATTGGTAAACCAAATGTTTGTTGAAAGATCTCATTATGAAATCTAAAATTTCTGGTGCCTAATAGTAAAGACGTGAGTTCTAAAATGTTGTTTATAGAAAGGGAGGTACGGTTGATAAGAGTATTGTTGGTAGTTAAGTTTTCACGTAGGGCTTGTAAGGTAAATGGTATATGTACATTGGTGTATAGCGATACATCGAAGGATGCTAAAATGTCATCGTCAGTTATTATGGTAGTATTAATTTTCTCAAAAGCTTGGTTTGTGTTACTGATATTAATTAAGAAAACCTGGTAAGGGGGATGTGATTTTAACTAGAAAGGAAGATAAGTTTGCGAAGGCGGATTTAATGAAAGAGATTATCGGTCTTAGAGGGTAGCCTGGTTTATGTAGTTTGGTGATTCCAAACATATGGGGGAGAATATTAATCCGTATGCCGATCTGCTGTAAGGTCTGAAAAGCAATTTCTTTGTTAGCCCTAAGTTTCCTAAGGATAATGTCAAGCTTATTCTTTAGTTTAGATATATTATAAGAATTATTGATTACATAAGTGTCTTGATCTGTGAGGATTTATTCCATTTTCTCTATGTAAGTAGCTTTATCTAAAATTACTATTTTATCTCCTCTGTCTGCTTTTTTGGATAATAATGTCAGAGGTCATTAACTTATGCATAGAGGTCATCACTTAACTTATGTATATCGTTGAGCTGTTGTTTGGTTATATTGGATTGAAGGGGGAGTTTCTAATTAATTATGGAGTTAGTTTGATGTAAAATATGCCATTTGTCTGGAGATGTTCAAGTTTTGTTTGAATTTCTATGATGCATTCTTTTATGGGATATTGGTGGCTTTTTATGGGAAAATTGAAATTATGTTCTAAACCTGCGAGTTCAGTAGGAGTGGGAATTTTGGAAGAAATGTTAATGGTGGAAATTTGTGGAGCAGTTTTTGTTTTTTGGGTTCTATGGGTAAGTACGATCCATTTCTTAGAATGTCTTTGTTTAACTTCCTTGAGGACTCCATTAATACGTATACTGTTAACGTTTGTGAATTCGATCCAAATGTTAGGATGCATGTCTATCTTAAGTTTAATGTCCAAGTTTCCAGACAATACGAAGGTTGGCAGGGTTGTCAAGGGCACTACTGACACTATGCTGCTGCAACAGGATCTGGAAAGGTTGAGCAGATGGGCTGAGAGGTGGCAAATGAAGTTTAACATTGACAAATGTAAAGTACTACATATGGGAAAGAGCAACCCCAGAGCAACATATCAACTCTGGTACTACACTGACAGTGGTAGAGAATGAAAGGGACCTGGGTGTGGTTGTGCAGGCAGATATGAAGTTCTCTGAACAGTGCACACGAGCTGCAAGAGTAGCTCATGGTGTATTGTCAATGATATATAGCAATTTTTCTAGCAAGGATAAAGACGTGATTATTCCCTTGTATAAGGCAATGGTCAGGCCACACTTACTGTATACAGTACTGTAAGGAGGCCTCATTTTAAGAAGGATGTGGAGCTGCTGGAACAAGTACAGAGAAGGGCAACAAGATTAGTGAATGGAACAGCTCTTACGAAGAAAGGCTTAAGTTTTGCAAATTACAGTGTCTGGAGACTAGGCACCAGAGAGGTGATCTAAATAGAGGTGTATAAATCCTTGAATGGTTTGAGCATGATCAATGCTGATGGAATTCTTCCTCTTGCTCAGAATAATCACCTCAGAGGGCATAGGTTCAAATGGAGGAAGGACAGATGTAGGATGGACGCGCGGAAATTTGCCTTCAGCCAGCGGGTGGTTGGTTGGTGGAACAGACTTCCATCCCTTGTCGTGGAGGTTGATAGCCTAAATAAGTTTAAGGCTCAGCTGGACAGGTATTTCGAATGAACAGAGGGGTGAAGTGGCTATTTTTTATTTATTTATTTTTTTTTTTTTTGGCTGATGCTGCATAAGCTTGCTTTCTTGCATCAAATTCCTCTACTAATGCCAAAGTTTAAATTTTAAATAATGTATTTCATGTAAGAGCTGATATTTCTTGTTAAACCTTTTTCGTAGTACCTCTCGTATAATGGCGATGGAAATTTGATGTGTGATGTGTGGGTATTTCTTATAAATTTTATTTGGGAATATACGAGCAAATTTCGGAATCACGTGATTTAGGCATTTCTGTTGAAACGAAATATGTAATTTGTTGATAAAATATTTGATAAGTATTTTTGAAAATTGTGTCTTACTATCTGGCAAGTTCAAAGGCATTGGGATAAAAATTCAATAGGCGCTGCAGATTAGGTGTATTTATAATCGTTAAGGATATCTAATAATTTGACATTTAGAAGTTATAGTGTTAGGCAGTGTTAGGTGGGTCGGAAAACTGCTAGCTTGGGGGAAGACAAAGACGAATAGATTAACAGTAGCCACTGGCAGAGGTGAAAGAGATTCTTGCACTGATTCTATTGGAATGAGCAGAAGCCTGAAAAAAAAGATGCAGGATATTTCACAGACTGCTGGGAGTCATTGCAGTACAAGTAAACACATGGGTTGTGTTAGGGTAGATAAGAATAGAAATAGGTGCATGTATACTTGCGTGTACACCAATGCTGGGAGTTTAGTAAATAAATTTGATGAATTTGAGGTATTTCTCAAAACATCAAAGGCAGATATTGTTGGGATATCAGAGACTTGGTTGTCACACAGATATAAGGAATGCAGAGCTGGAATTTGGGGAGTACAACGTCTACAGAAAGGATAGACTGGATAGGAAGGGAGGAGGGATTGTACTATTAGTTAAGAAATACATAAAATCCAAGAAAGTGAAGCCAGTGGACATCGCTGGACAGTGCAGTGTCGAGTCAGTTTGGTGTGACATAAGCATTGGGAGATTAAAATTGACAATAGGAGTGTGCTATAGGCCTAATGACTCTGATGAGTATAATAAGAAACTGTACAGGGAAATAGAGTGGACCAGTAAATCAGAGAGTCTTATAATGGGAGATTTTAATTTCCCAGATATTGACTGGAATTTGGGGGCTGGTCACTTACACACTAGCAAGGCTTTTGTCGATTTATTGGATGATTGTTTTCTACATCAGCATGTTCGGGAGGCAACTAGAGGGAGGAATACTCTTGATTTGATTATCAGCAGTGGTTCTTCATGCATTAAGAATCTGCAGATAAATGAACCACTAGGTGGCAGTGAACATAGTGTGCTGAAGTGGGATTTACTCAAGGAGGTAACTACCATGAGGGGTAAAGGGAAGGGTTATTGCTTTCGTAAAGGCGACTATGATGGACTGATACAGTATTTAAATTCTATACAGTGGGACCAACTGATGATGTTACCAACAGCAAAAGCAAAATGGGAAGCAATCAAAGAACTTATCTTGGAAGCTACTAGGCTTTACATACCAACTAAGAAATATTGTTCAAGGTTTAGGCCTACATTGGATGTCAGATAAACTGATGAGGCATATGGCGGAGAAGAAACATGCATGGGATATATACAAATTAACACATGACACAGAAGCCTATGATAGATACAAGTTCATCTGTAAGCAAGTTACAAAGGAGGTTAGGCAGGCGAAGGCAGATTACGAGAAATCTTTGGCAAGGGATGCAAAGAGTTCTTTACTTATATAAACTCTAGAAGGAAGGGGATGAATCAGATTGGTCCACTTGATATCGATGGGTTAACTATTGATGATCCTGCTCAGGTAGCTAACAAACTAAATGAATATTTTGCATCGACATTCACACATGAGGAGTTATTTAGCGACAGGGAAGCCAGAGGTGTATTCAACTCTAGCAGTAAGGTAGAGAATCTTGTAATAACTGAGAGTAAAGTGGAGGAGAAATTGTTGAAGATAAACACAAGAAAAGCACCCGGAGTGGATGGGATCTATTCAGTTATATCAAAGGAGGCAGCAGAGGAAGTAAGCAAACCCTTAGCCATAATTATGAGAGCGTCCTTGGACTCAGGGAAGGTACCCACAGACTGGAGATGTGCAGATGTGCAAATGCAGAGTAGGATCAAAGGCTGACACAAGCAATTATAGACCTGTGAGTTTAACTTCTGTTCCAGGAAAATCAATGGAGGTACTAGTTAAAGAAGCACTGCAGGATCATTTAGACAAGACTTCAGTTATAGCTCGGACACA
The DNA here is from genome assembly GCF_048544385.1 of Mastigoproctus giganteus. Classification (NCBI taxonomy): domain Eukaryota; kingdom Metazoa; phylum Arthropoda; class Arachnida; order Uropygi; family Thelyphonidae; genus Mastigoproctus; species Mastigoproctus giganteus. The sequence goes on from NC_143585.1 coordinate 179,900,392, forward strand.
GCATGGTTTTGTTAAGGGGAAGTCTTGCCTGACCAATTTGATTGGATACTATGATGCAGTCAGAAAAGAACTGGATGCAGGGAATAATTTTGATATTATATACTTGGATCTTAGAAAGGCTTTTGATACTGTTTCACATTAGTATTAGTAACGGCCGCATGGTGCAAGAAAGCCTATGGCTTATGCTGCACCAGCCAAAAAAAAAAAAAAATAATAAATAACTAAATAATAATAATTAATAAAAAAAAAGAGAAAAAAAAAGGAAATTAAACCTATCATCCTATGCACTTCCCTTACCCAAAAGTTCTATCCAGATGACCTTTGAATTTCCCCAAACTGTCGGCCTCTACCACCCATGAAGGCAACTTATTCCAGTAATTTATAACTCGCTGGCTAAAATAAAACTTCCTGCTGTCCAATCTAAACATTTCCCCCCGTAACTTGAATTTATGTCCCCTAGTTCTAGCATCATTAATAATCTTGACAATTTTGTCCTCGTTCATTTTACTATTGCATCTTAGAGCCTTAAACACCTCAATCAAATCTTCTCTAAGGTATCTAGTTTCCAAACTCTGCAACCCACATATTCGAAGTCTTTCTTCATAATGACGCCCTTTTGCTGATCTCACCAGGCGAGTTACCCTTCTTTCCACCCATTCAAGAAGCTCGATGTCTTTCTTTAGGTGCGGTCTCCATACTTGAACACAGTATTCCACGTGTGGTCTAACATAAGCCTTATATAATGGGATTATCACGTCCCTATCTCTACTTGCAAAAGTTCGATAGATCATCGATAGGACACCATGGGCCTTCCTTGCAACCTGTTTACAATGCTCAGAGAATTTCATGTCTGACCGTATCGTAACACCCAAGCCCCTTTCCTCCAGTACTGGGTTTAGTTGAACTCCACCAAGTGAATAAGTTTTTTTGGGATTGCTGTTTCCCAGGTGTAATACCTTACACTTTGTTGGATTAAAGCACAGCTGCCATTTTTCTGACCATTCCTGAAGTCTATCTAGGTCTCTCTGAAGAAGCTCAGCTTGACATTGATCATTAACTACTCTACCAATTTTAACATCATCTGCAAATTTAGACATCACATCCTCTATCCCTTCATCAATGTCGTTTATGAAAATTAAAAACAACAGTGGTCCTAATACTGATCCTTGGGGAACCCCACTTCTTACATCAACCCAATCTGAGGAATAGCCATTTATCACAACCCTCTGCCTCCTGCCCTGAAGCCATCCTGCTATCCATCTAAGCATTTTCCCAGTGATTCCAACCTGTTCCAGCTTATAAAGCAACCGCTCATGTGTTACTGAGTCAAAAGCTTTGCTGAAATCTAAATAAACAATGTCGAAATTATTCCCTAAATCCAGCTCGTGAATGACCCTTTCGAAATAGCGAACCAGATTTGTTAAACATGATTTTCCCTTTACAAAACCATGCTGAGTATCCTTGAGAATTTCAATTCGATCCAAATGATCCTGAATTCCACTCTTGATCATTGCCTCCATGATTTTCCCTACTACTGAAGTCAGACTGACAGGTCGATAATTTCCCACTTCACTTTTAGAGCCACCCTTATGTATGGGAGATACATTTGCACTTTTCCAATCTAAGGGAATCTCCCCAGAGTCTAGTGATGCTCGCATAATTAGCCTCAATGGTTCAATGCACTCGCTTGCCGCCTCTCTTAAGATTATAAGGTATATTCCATCAACTTCGGGAGCCTTACTGGTCTATAGGCTCGAAGGTTTTTTCATTAAATAATCTTGCAAAATTTCAATATCATTAATTACATATTTTTTAACTTCGCTCCCACATGGAAGACTGCTGCACAAATTGGAGCAGCGTGACCTTGGAGGCAAATTGCTGCTGTGGATGAAGGGGTGGCTGAGAGGGAGAAGACAGAGTGGTAATCAATGGACACTGCTCATCGTGGACTAATGTTATTAGTGGAGTCCCTCAGGGCTCAGTGTTGGGTCCATTATTGTTTTCTGTATTCATAAATGATATTGATGGTGGTATATCAAGCGTAATGTCGAAGTTTGCAGACGACACAAAGGTAGGCAAGGTTGTCAAGGACACTACTGACACTATGCTGCTGCAACAGGATCTGGAAAGGTTGAGCAGATGAGCTGAGAGGTGGCAAATGAAGTTTAACATTGACAAATGTAAAGTACTACACATGGGAAACAGCAACCCCAGAGCAACGTATCAACTCTGTGGTACTACACTGACAGTGGTAGAGAATGAAAGGGACCTGTGGGTGGTTGTGCAGGCAGATATGAAGTTCTCTGGGCAGTGCAGATGTGCTGCAAGAGTAGCTCATGGTGTTATTGTCAGTGATATATAGGAATTTTTCTAGCAGTGATAAGGAGGTGATTATTCCCTTGTATAAGGCAATACAGGTCTGGAGGCCTCATTTCAAGAAGGATGGAGAGCTGCTCGAACGAGTACAGAGAAGGGCAACAAGATTAGTGAATGGAACAAAGGGGTGCTCTTACGAAGAAAGGCTTAAGTTTTGCAAATTAGTGTCTGGAGACTAGGCAACAACGAGGTAATCTGATAGAGGTGTATAAAGCATTGAATGGTTTGAGCATGCTCAATGCTGACGGATTCTTCCTCTCGCTCAGAATAATCACCTGAGAGTGCATAAATTCAAAATGAGGAAAGACAGATGTAGGATAGACGTGTGGAAATTTGCCTTTAGCCAGTGAGTGGTTGCTTGGTGGAATAGACTTGCATCCCTTGTTGTGGAAGTTGATAGCCTAAATAAGTTTAAGGCTCAGCTGGACAGGTATTTTGAACGAACAGAGGGGTGAAGTGGAAGTGTTTTTTTTTTTTTTTTTGGCTGATGTTGCATAAGCTTGCTTTCTTGCATCAAATGCCTCTACTAATGATATTGCTATAATATGTCTTAAAGCACTGTTTTATTGGACTAAATTCAAAAATAGCAAAAGCTTAAATTTCCAGTACTCACCTTTGATCGATCTGCAATTGTTATGGTTTAAATAATTAGAGTTGGCTAACTTTATGATGATTGGTATATTAAAAAATTAATGGTATGAATAAGTGGTAGTTACGACGGAAACGGAATTCAAATATGCCCAAGGAAGTAGAAGTGATTAGGCTTTCTCTCCTCTCTTTGGCATAACAGTGTTATAAAACTTCATACAGGAGATCGCACCCTTACTAGATCCATCACCGCAGGCGTCCCACAAGAGGGGTCCTTTCGGGCCTTCTGTTTTCTTCTGTTATCTTCCCACTGGTTGCACATTCTCGATGTCTACTGAGCTATGCAGATGATATCAAGATGCTCACTCCCATCATCCCCGGTCAAGACTTTGATCTGGTAAAAGCGGAAATTAACACTAACTGCAGTGACATCTTACCTCTGCCAGTTTGGGCTCAATATAAATCCTGCTAAGTCCGAATTCATGGTGTATTCATCGAAGCAAACTCTTCTCCAGCCTTCGGTCGGCAACACCCTCATCCCAATTGTGTCCAGCCATCGTGATCTAGGCGTTGCATTCGACTCCAAACTTCGATTCAGCGCCCACATAGACATGCTCGTCACACATGGTTCAAGACTCCGCTGGATAGCAAAACAGCAAGTTCATATCACAGATAAAAAGACAACCATGAGGTACATGAGAACCGTTGTCTTTCCAGCTTTACTCTATGCTGCTGAAAATTTGGCATCAGTGGCACCCGTCAATAAAGAAACCACTCTTTGCCACAGCATTCTGACTCCTAAAGTGGGCTAACAGGAAGCACAACCTTCCAGCTCTGATTCACACCACACAGCTTGCGGACTCGGGATTCCACGGTTTCCCACCTTAGTCGACGACCAATGACTCTTAGCAACAGTCAAGATCAGGGGTGGGCAACTTTTTGTCTTCAGCGGGCCGAATGAAATTTTCGTATCATGATGCGGGCCACAATAGATTGAACGATTTAATAAAAAAAATCAGAACCTAAAAAAATCTTATATTACTTGAATTAGCAAATTATTAATGTATTTTTAAAAAAAATATCTGAATGTCCAATTATCATTGAAAATGCGGCATTCGGCATCAATTTTTCTTTTTTTTTTTAATTGGCTCTTTTTATGGGCTATAAATTATATTAAATTAAAAATTGTAATAATTAGAAAAGGCATAAAACAAAATATCTTGCACCACTATTTTTTTCAATAAGAATTCAAACCCAAAGGAACTTCGTTTGATCGATGCTACAATAATAATTAGTAAATAACTCTTTGACGCTGCGTAGAATCACTCGGTTACTGTTGTACTGGCCGCAATTCCCGATTGAACCGAATGAAGCCGAACGTTTACGGCGAGTGTAGTCAGGTATGGATTTTCTGTATTTATGCATTTACCGAGGGGGCCGGATTCAACATCGTCGTGGGCCTGATGTGGCCCACCCCTGGTCAAGATGATAACAGGCATAATTGCAACACCCCTCATTCTCGGATACCTGTGGCTGGAGGAATCCCCTTACGGCCAAACCCGAGCTCTACACGTATTCAGCATGACTCCCATCTCTCAGACAGGTTCCTCCCTCAGCAGATGCTCCAGCAAACCCAGGCTCTTGATACCGACTTGAACAAATTCGCTATTGACCGGACTTACCGGAATAAAATTATGATTAGTAGGACTAATCAGCAATGACTGATGTGTACCTTGCATCTGTTCCTGTCTGATTGAGCTGGTGCTGTTATCTCAATGATAAGCCAGCTCAATCAGCCTTAACTCTCGTAAGGAGTTCTCTCCTTTGTATTAAAATGTTTTCATTTGTAAAATTACCCTTTTTTGTAAATAATTTTTCGATTTTCCCGGAAGTCTCGGGAGGCTGTAAACCCCCTGGCTTTTTAGCCGTTAAGGGCTATAAAGATTATCTCTCTCTAAGTGCACTAACTTGTCCTTGGTTGTCATGAGGTTGATTAAAATTGAAATTCTAAAGAGTGAATAAGCCAATAGTCGTAACAGTGGACTTTTGTTAACACGTCTTCAGTTGGCAAGTTAAGTGAAAGGGAACGCATACTGTATTTAATAAGAATTTTTAATCCTGTGATCCACTTTGCTGCTTGCGGGAATCTCAAATTGGTGAGATTCCAAGCCAGAGAAAGATTGAAGGGGAGTTTTGCATTTAAAATGTATAGATCGGAGTGGTGACAGAACCATTCTATAATGAGGGCTTCGTATTCAAGATTTTGTAATTGTTTTTTAATTTTAATATGGTGATAGCTGAATCAACTAAGGGGTATGGTTGTTGGAATGTACATGTAAAGTAAGATCTGTGCTGGATTGTCCCGTTCTGAAGTTATTGCAGTGATGATAAGCTGTTGTATATGATGACTGGGTTGAACAGAAATTGGTTGTAGTACTGCCAATGTAACAGGCATTACAATTTTCTTGACATTTAATTAAGTAAATAATATTCATTTCGCTTGTTGGATATTTATGTGTTTCTTTATATTTATTGAAAAGTGATCCACGTTTATAAGAAATGGATCATACCCAAAGAACCCAAAAAATCAAAAACCGCTCCACAAATTTCCACCTTTAACATTTCTTTCAAAACTTTGCCGGTTATAAATTTTTAAGTGATAGTATTAAATTTAAATTTATAGAAAATCGATCAGATTTGATAATATGTTTAGTTTAATTTACATAAATTTTTAAACTTTTAAATGTAAATTTAAATTTTTGCCAACATGTCTGAAACAGCAAAGTGATTTAGGTGACACAAAGCCCAAGGGGTATGTATCAGAATAAATGAGAAAGGTTCTTACTACCGTCTTGTACTGTGGTGGTCAGACTGAAAAGGGGGTAAATTCCCGCCTTCTGGTTGTTTTATATGTTGATAAGATTATACTGCAGTCACGCCTTTTGTATGTTATGGTGTGACGGTGAAATTGCCGTAGGCAATATATCCTGTGTCATTGCGAGTGTTTTGAAAGCCATAGGTGGGTTTATATTTATGCTTGTTGGGGGGGGGGGGGTTGCTACCGATATTGGAAAGAACCTAGATTGATGGCCAAGTGAGGGAATGTTATTGCATTGTACTTTGTTTATTACCATTTTTATTGTAATTTTCATTATTTAACATCATATTTTCAATACCATTTTATTTATAAAACATTTATAGGCCTCCCAGGTTAAAGCTAGTCTCCATTTGCTAACTTGGTAGCCTGATCCATATACACCTAATTGCCTACAGATTAATAACAATTAATTAAATTAAATCGACCAATATATATATATATATATATATAGAATATTAAGAATAATAGAAAATTATTAGAAAAAGTAAATCAATCCAATAATAATAATACCATCAGGGACCTAAGAAAACGCAAAAAAAAAAAAAATATTATCGCTTTTTACCGAAAATCTAGATGACTTCAACTGGGGCCAACCACCCAGAATGAAGGCAAAAAACGACAAGAGGTTCTCTGTTTCTGTGATGATCAATATATGCTAAGTAATTTAAATCTAAACCAAATACAGTAAATCCCCGCTATTTGCGGGGTTACGTTCCTGAGAAATGTCGCGAATACTGAGTTCTGGCTCCCATAGTAATAGCATTAGCATTAGTAGAGGCATATGATGCAAGAAAGCAAGCTTATTCAGCATCAGCCATAAAAAAAAAGAAAAAAAAAAAAAAAACAACCACTACTCCCATTTCACCCCTCAATTCGTTTGAAATACCTGTCCAGCTGAGCCTTAAATTTGTTTAGGCTATCAACTTCAACAACAAGCGATGGAAGTCTATTCCACAAACCAACTGCCCGCTGGCTAAAGGCGAATTTCCGCACATCTATCCGACATCCGTCCTTCCTCAATTTGAATTTATGCCCTCTCAGGTGATTATTCTGAGCAAGAGGAAGAATTCCATCGGCATTGAGCATGCTCAAGCCATTCAAAGCCTTGTACACCTCTATCAGATCACCTCGGCGATGCCTAGTCTCCAGGCTCTGTAATTTGCAAAACTTAAGCCTTTCTTCGTAAGAGCAACCCTTTGTTCCATTCACTAATCTTGTTGCCCTTCTCTGTACTCGTTCCAGCAGCTCTACATCCTTCTTGAAATGAGGCCTCCAGACCTGTATACAGTACTCAAGGTGTGGCCTGACCAATGCCTTATACAAGGGAATAATCACATCCCTGTCCCTGCTAGAAAAATTCCTGTATATCATTGACAAGACACCATGAGCTACTCTTGCAGCTCGTCTGCACTGCTCAGAGAACTTCATATCTGCCTGCACAATTACCCCCAGGTCCTTTTCATTCTCTACCACTGTCAGCGTAGTACCACAGAGTTGATACGTTGATCTGGGGTTACTGTTTCCCATATGTAGTACTTTACATTTGTCAATGTTAAACTTCATTTGCCACCTCTCAGCCCATCTGCTCAAACTTTCCAGATCCTGTTGCAGCAGCATAGTATCAGTAGTGTCCTTAACAACCCTGCCAACCTTTGTATCGTCTGCAAACTTGGACATTAAGCCTGATACACCATCATCAATATCATTTATAAATACAGAAAACAACAATGGACCCAACACTGAACCCTGAGGAACTCCACTAATAACATTAGTCCACGTTGAGCAGTGTCCATTGATTACCACTCTCTGTCTTCTGCCACTCAACCATCCCTTTATCCATAGCAGCAATTTGCCTCGAATGCCACACTTCTCCAATTTGTGCAGCAGTCTTCCATGCGCAACAGTATCAAAAGCGTTTCTAAGATCCAAATATATAATATCAAAGTTATTCCCTGCATCCAGTTCTTTTGTGACTACATCATAGTATCCAATCAGATTGGTCAGACAAGACCTGCCCTTAACAAACCCATGCTGTGTCTGAGCTATAACTGAATTCTTGTCCAGATGATCCTGCAGTGCTTCTTTAACCAGTGCCTCCATTAATTTTCCTGGAACCGAAGTTAAACTAACAGGTCTATAATTACTTGTGTCAGCCTTTGATCCTCCTTTGTGAATTGGGGTTACATTTGCACATCTCCAGTCCATGGGTACCTCCCCTGAGTCCAAAGAAGCTCTCATAATTATGGCTAGGGGTTTGCTTACTTCCTTTGCTGCCTCCTTTAATATAACTGGATAGATCCCATCCACCCCGGGTGCCTTTTTTATGTTTATCCTCAACATTTCTCCTCCACTTTCCTCTCAGTTATTAGAAAATCATCTAGCTCACTGCCAATGTTTACTTCACCTACGACATTCCCCTTCCTGAATAACTCCTCATGTGTGAATGTAGATGCAAAATACTCGTTTAGATTGTTAGCCACCTGAGCTGGATCCTCAACTGTTGAACCATCAACATCCAGTGGACCAATCTGATTCATCCCTTTCCTTCTTGAGTTTAAATAGGTAAAGAACTCTTTTCTGTTTTTCTTTGCATCCTTTGCCAAGGATTTCTCATAATCTGCCTTTGCCTGCCTAATCTCCTTTGTGACTTGGTTACAGACCAACTTATATCTATCATAGGCTTCCACGTCACCCATTAATTTGTATGTATCCCATGCATTTTTCTTCTCTGCCATGTGTCTCATTAGTTCATCTGACAACCATTTAGGCCTGAACCTTGAACAATATTTCTTGGTTGGTATGTAAAGCCTGGTAGCTTCCAAGATTAGTTCCTTGAATGCTTTCCATTTTGAATTTGCTGTTGGTAACATCATCAGTTGGTCCCACTGTATAGAATTTAAATACTGTCTCAGACCAGCATAGTCGCCTTTACGAAAGCAAAAACCTTCCCTTTACCTCTGATGGTAGTTACCTCCTTGAGTAAATCCCACTTCAGCACACTGTGATCACTGCCACCCAGTGGTTCATTTATCTGCAGATTCCTAATGCATGAAGAATCACTACTGATAATCAGATCAAGAGTATTACTCCCTCTAGTTGCCTCCCGAACATGCTGATGTAGAAAACAATCATCCAATAAATCCACAAAAGCCTTTCTAGTGTGTGAGTGACCAACCCACAAATTCCAGTCATTATCTGGGAAATTAAAATCCCCCATTATAAGACTCTCTGATTTACTGGCCCACTCTATTTCCCTGTACAGTATCTTATTATACTCATCAGAGTCATTAGGCCTATAGCACACTCCTACTCTCAATTTTGATTTACCTATGCTTATGTCACACCAAACTGACTCAACACTGCACTGTCCAGCGATGTCAACTGGCTTCACTTCCTTGGATTTTATGTGTTTTTTAACTAATAGCATAACCCCTCCTCCCTTCCTATCCTGTCTATCCTTTCTGTAGACGTTGTACTCCCCAAATTCCAGTTCTGCATTCCCTATATCTGTGTGACACCACGTCTCTGATATCCCAACAATATCTGCCTTTGATGTTTTTAGTAATACCTCAAATTCATCAAATTTATTTACTAAACTCCTAGCATTAGTGTACACGCAAGTATACATGCACCTGTTTCTATTCTTAGCTACCCTAACACAACCCATGTGTTTACTTGTACCGCAATGACTTCCAGCAGTCTCTGAAATATCCTGCATCTTGTTTTTCAGGCTTCTGCTCATTCCAATAGAAGCAGTGCAAGAATCTCTTTCACCTCTGCCCGTGGCTACTGTTAATCCATTAGTCTTTGTCTCCCCCCAAGCTAGCAGTTTTCCGACCCACCTAACACTGCCTCGATAGCATCAGCAAATATTCTTGCACCCTTTCTATTTAAGTGTATCCCATCCCTGTAGAAGCAATCTCTCCTGTTAACAAGTACAGTCCAGGCTGAAAAAAATTCTACCCCTTGAGCCTTGCACAATCTTTCCAGGGCCGAATTGAACGACAAGGCTCTCATCATATACTCCCTCCTATCGTGTCTGGGCAGAATTGCAGACACTTTCAAATTCAACCCTACTTTACGGCTTTTTTTCAACAGTGACCTGTACTTGTTAAGTAATTCTGCTGGTCTCCTACTCGTAATAAAGGGGTTCCGTTCCAAAGTATGAAATATATAAGAAAAACTAGTCTAAAATTTTGTCTATGTATGTGTTATATGTACCTTCGTAATATGACTATGTACATAGTAGTGAAATGCAAGCATATGGCATCGAAATGAAAATAAGAAACAATTTAATATTAAATGTAATATTTATTAGAAATTTCAAACAAATCTTTCAAACCAGCACCTTTGCTGGCTAAAAAACTTAGCCCGCCAGAGCTATCACCAGTTTCGCTAAAGTGTTGACAAAGGAGTTTTGCCTTTTCACGAATGATGAGTGAACTTAACGGAATTTTATTTTGAGTTCGGTCTTCTATCCACAGGTTTAAAGCTTTTCCCATTTTTTCTAATTTAACATCACGAGTTACAGAGCAAATTTTTGAAGCAATTAGCGCGTTTTCACGGACACTACGGTGGATTTTTTCTTCCGATTTTTTGATTGATCGTGACGTTGACTCATGATTTTATAATGTTTTGCCACTGAGGAGATACTTTGACGATTAGAAATTTTGTCTAATAACTCAATTTTATTTGCTAATGTCATCACCTTCTTTGATATATTCACATTTCTCTTGTTATTCGTAGCCATATTTTTGTACGGGTTAGAAAGAACTTGTCCACAATAAAGTCACTTTCATCCGTTAACACACTCGAAAAAGTCTGTTTTACACTGCAAAACGGTAGATTTATCACTTTTGTAAGCATATCAATTTATAAATTGATAAATTTATTTAATTTATAAGCATATAAATTAAAAGCAAACGACAAAAACTTCCATTACAAGCGCATAACACATACTGAACAAGGATTAGCGAGAAACATCCATGCTCGCGATTTTGTCACCCCTCTCCCCCCACCCACTGAGCGCTGTTTTGACCGGGAAAGATAATTGTAGCCACGCCCATGTTTTTTTATGGCGGATAATATTCACGGCGCTTTAAAATTCACATTTTTTTAAGTTTCATTTTATATTAAATCAGCGATCGCGAAACCGCGAATACAGATACCGCGAATAGCGGGGGTTTACTGTATATAAACCAATTAGCTTGTTATCCCACATCTACAAGTTGTTCACAAGGGTTATTACTAACAGATTAGAAAGAATACTTGATGAGAATCAACCGAAAGAGCAAGTTGGCTTTAGGACAGGATTTTCAACTATGGATCACCTTCACGTAATATCACAGCTAATGGAGAAAGCAAATGAATATAAAACACCATTATGCCTGGCATTTGTGGATTATGAAAAGGCATTTGACTCCATACAGCATAAGGCAATGTTTCGGGCACTGGAAAGACCAAGCATAGATACCCCATATATTATGATTTTGAAGAAAATATATGAGAGTGCTACATCCTTTATTAGACTAGACAAAGACAGTAGCAAATTTAAAATCGAGGAAGGAGTTCGACAAGGAGACACAATATCTCGAAAGCTGTTTACTGCTGCCCTTGAGGAAGCTTTCAGAAGATTAGACTGGTCGCAGAAAGGAGTCAATGTGAACGGAGAGTACCTAAACCATTTACAATTTGCAGATGACATTGTGGTTATAAGCCACGATCCCAAAGAACTAGAGGAAAATCTTAATCAGTTATGCACAGTTAGTAAGGATTTTAGACTAAAGATGAATATGGCTAAAACAAAAGTATTGATGAACAAGTATGCCAGAGAAAGGGAAATAATGATTGAAGGAGCAGTAATTAAAAAGGTGGAGTCATATACTTATCTGGGACAAGTTATTAGCTGTAATAATGATAAATGGCTGGAAGTCAAGAGAAGAATAAATTTTGGATGGATAGCATTCAGGAAATATAGTCACATATTGAAGAGCAGTATCCCAGTTTGTCTGAAACGTAAAATAATGAATCAATGTATACTCCCCACCATGACTTATGGAAGTGAAACTTGGGCACTCACCAAAAGAATGGAAGAGAAGCTGAGAACTACACAGCGAAAAATGGAACGAATCATATTGGGAATCAGACTGTTAGATAAGAAGAGAAACACATGGATTAGGCAGCAAACTCAAGTAAAGGACATTCTTATCAAAACTAAAGAACTAAAATGGTCTTGGGCAGGACACATAGCTCGAAGACACGATGACAGATGGACTAAGAAAATCACAATGGTACCCAAGAGGAGCTAGAAGAAAACCTGGAAGACAAAGGCGGAGATGGATAGATGAAATTCATGAGTTTCTGGGTAGTAAATGGATGGCCAGTGCTCAAAACAGAAGGAACTGGAAAGTTGCTGGAGAGGCCTTCATCCTGCAGTGGATTGAAAATGGCTGATCATGATGATGATGATGATGAAACCAAATACAAACCAGTATAGGCCAAATATAAATCGAATATAAACAAATCGAATGATGATAAAAGTTAAGAAAATTTATAAATATTAGAATAAAAGGTAAGAAATATAAGTAAAATATAAATGTAAGCATATATTAATCATTGTTGACCCGACGGAGAACGTAATTTAATGATTAAAATAAGATTAAATATATAATATATACTACATATTGACTGTATCTAGGATATAATGTAATAGTCGTCAAAATAATGTGGTGCCCCCTATATGATGGATATGGTAAAAATAAATAAATAATTAAATTAACGCAAAGAGAAACATGCAGATAGTAAGAAGCAGTAAAACAAATGTCAAAAATTTGTTTTCGGAACCTATTGTTTCAATATAATTTTCAATATAATTGTCATATTTAGTGCCATGTATATATGTACATAGGATAAACTTAGCATTTTTGGTGTCTTACAGCGTAGAAAACTTGTACCCACTGGCTTGCAAATTACAGTGTATCATTTTTTTTTTTTTTTTTTTATATACATATAGATTCATTTAAATTTACTTAAGTTCATGCTGAGATAACATGCAAATTCAGCTCAGGATCCTACTATAGGAACGGGTTTGTGATCCCGGGCATACCTGAGCCACAACTTATATCTTGTAATGTCTTTAAACTGTCCTACACTATTTTTATTTCTCCGAAATTATTAGGGCAATCCGAGGACGACGTAGGAGAAACTATTTATCTATACCACTATTTTTCGCCTTTGTGGAGTTCAGCTTCTATTATATCCTACTCCTTTAGTTTTTATTATTACTATCTGCATGTTTCTCTTTGCGTTAATTTAATTATTTATATATTTTTACTGTATCCATCACAGTTGTTGTTGTTTTGGTTTCGTTCTTCCACCATATTGTCTTCCTCGATCGGATAGCCAATCCGTTTAAAGGTCAGAGGTTTTTGGAGGGAATGTTACTAAATTGAAAGCCACCATTTTATTTTCCATGGCTGCCCCCATCTGGTGGCCGCCATCTTGTTTAACGGCCGAGTTATAATAAGTTTATGTGACATTTTAACGTGACTGCCATTTTGTAAGGAATTATTGCTTTCTTTGGTGAAAAATTTGTCACTCTTGAATTGCATCATGGGAGTTTTGTTTTAACATATTGTATACTGTGTTACAAATTATGGTTATGGTAAACTTCTGTTTACATATACTTAGTTACAAAAATAATAGGAACTTACCTTGATTTTGTTTATGTTATTGCTTTTGAGGTTTGATTGTAAAGCTTACAGGAATATGTATCAGTGTAACAAAATATTAGGTGACCTACAAATTTAAAACTAATATAAACAGTCTTGTTCATTTAAATATAATTATATATATATCTAGGCAAAAAAAATATATATGAGGCTTTATATATATAATATTTACTCTTTTGGGCTGAATTGGGCTGTTTTATTGAAACGTGAATTTCTCAGCTTCTATGGGGTCTTTTGCTTTGGTCTAAAGTTCTTTCAACATAAAATAAATTTCTCTTCCTTTCCCCAAGGCTTATAGCTCCCTCTGGTGGGAATAAACTGAGATCACGTTTTTCTCCATAAAAATGTTCCGAAACTTTTGGAAAGGGTCTGCATAGCCTTCCTTACTGTGTCTTTCATATTGTAACAAACTTTCAGCCAATTACATCAATTATTCTTTTAGTTACAGCACTTACTAGAAAATCAGCTTTTCATCTGGCTGTTTTTGCAACATGTTAAGGAAAAATTTAAACTTCGTTTACTTGAGCTCTAATCATCGGATTTTGTTCAAACTTGGAATGCACCCTGTTCTTCTGAAGGCCGTCCTTATTTTTCAGTGTCGCCCCCCCTAGCGACAACTTTTGCTTGATTAAGTAATTTTTCTTTTGATCCTGTTCTCAGTAGTCATCTCTAACTGCAAGGATGTCTGATTCTTGTCGTAAAAAAGTCCCTTCTTCAGCGTCTTCTTCTGTAGCTCATACAGCTGAGTCTCCGGGCGTTGAGGACTCTGAGAGATTTCCTTTAGATTCCGCTGAAAATGTCTTAAAGGCTTACGAATTTGCTAAGGTTCAATTTAATACAATATTGAATAAATCTGTACTTAAACCAAAGATTTTGGCCAAAGCCTTGCGCCTATTTAGCAACTTTGATAACATTGTACAGGGGGTGGCTTCCTCCCTGGATGACTGTTTAAAACAGAATAAAGAACTCGTGGAGACCAACAGCCAAAAGGATGCTCGTGCCAGGGAGAGTTTTGCTTTGGTCGAGATATCGAGAACTAAACCTGGTGAGGTAATCTTACAAAATAATGAGATGACAAAGGAACTTGATCAAAAAACTTCTCAAATTTCTGAATTGAAGGCTAAATTGGACTCCCAGACTAATTCTTCACAAGAATTAAAAAATTTAACGGACTTGGTTTCCTCTAAAGAGCTCCAGATCTCCGAACTTAACTCAAGAATAACAATCTTGGAGGAATTGGTGAAGAGACAGGACAAATCATTGACCACCCTCAATGCTAAAGAAGAAAAAATCATGGAACTACAATCTAAATTGGGTCTTATTACGGAGCAAATAGAAATAATCAATGTCAATTTGAAAACACTTCCAATTTCTGACAAATCATACTTTCATCCGCTGAAACGAAGACAAAAACTTCTCTGTCTCCTCAAGCTGTAGCACCGTTTTCTGATTCTATCAAACATGTTGTTCTGGTTAAAACTGATGAAAACTGCTCTAATAACTGGAGAGCAAGTTCGCAATACTTTAATCAAAGATTTTAAAACTGAATTTAAGAATGTGAGAATTAAATCAATTAAAACTATTAGAGACCATGGTGTGATTGTTGAAACTGCCTCTTCAAAGGACATCGCCCTTCTTCAAAATTGCCAAAAGTTGTGTTACCTTCATCTTAAAACTTCCCTACCTTTGAAAAAGAATCCTACAATGGTATTATATGATGTGCCAAGAAATACTACTGAAGAAAACCTTTTGGATGACATTTATTTAAGAAATTCCTTCAGCTCTGAATTTTCTCAAACAGACTTTACCAAGGAAAAAAAACTTCGCTTCAAAATTAAAGCAAAAAATAAAAACAATCTACATTGGATCTTGGAAGTTTCCCCTCGCATAAGACATTGTTTTCTCGTCCTCAGTGGTCGTATTTTCTTTGAATGTGCTATGCACACAGTTAAATTTCTTTTTAACCACTCGCTGTACAAACTGTCTGCAGTATGGGCACATTGCTAGATACTGCAGACAAAAATCCCCTACCTGTGGACATTGTGGTCTTCCGGGGCACCAGGCTTCTTCGTGTCCTTCTCCAAATGTTCCTGTATCCTGCCCGAATTGCACTCTTAGAAAAAAGGATGGAAACCACTCCTTCAAGGATCGTAATTGTCCAGTGTACTTAGCTGCTCTAGATTCTGTTAGGGCCAAAACAAATATCTGTGTTGATTAAAAATGTTAATTTATGTTTATATCAAATACTTAGCTAAGTTATATTTCTAACCTAAATTTATAGCAAGTTATTCGTATAGACATTACTTGAAACTTAACCCTGTTGTCAGTTTGTATAAATTAATAAAGTTATATTATAACTGGTTGGTTGTTGGAATTACTCTATAATCTGGTTGTTTAGCAATACACTAATCTTGTGTGATTGCTGTACTTTTACTTGTTACCTAGATTTCTGATTTGTTTTGTTTTTAAACCATAATTTAAGATTAACAATGCTTGCGACGTCAACCTGAGTACTTTTGTTAAATAATCCTTATTTTCTCCCTGTGGCTGACACTTGAAAATGAAATGCATAATAATTAGAGAAAGTTTGCTGACACTTGTCCTGTTTGAGATCATATCTGTATATAAAAGTTTCATCAGTTTGATAGATACTTTCCTTGGCTGGGGTGTAGCCATCTAGGACTTGGTTCCCCCTGGCTGAGGATGCTAAATCTATTTATGTCTCTGCTTGCAGATAATAATAACAATTGTATATAATGGTTGAGATCATTGTGTATATATACATTCCACCAGTTTGATGGAAATTAATTTTGCTCGGGGTGCAGCCACTCAGGACTTGGTTCCCTGGCAGTGATTGCTTTATTTATTTTGTTTCTGCTTGCAGACTTATAATTATTATGCTGTATATTTAATAATTATGTCAATTGTACAAGTGTCAGTTACCTTGTATTAAATTATGTAAAGAATTAATCCCACAGGTTGTGGGATAGTTAATTGGCTCAGTTGAAATATAGACAGTGCTTGCATTGATAGTGTGGTGTCCCCAGGGAGTTTAGTTGGTCTAATTAGACTAACTAACTTGTTTAGTTTTATTATTTTAAATTATAATATTCATGTTACTTAAATAAGTTCTTATTCTAAATTTAAATGCATTATTCTAATTTTACTTGTGTCCTTTTCTCCCATCAAACTCTCCCCTACTTACTTAAATTTACTCTATTGAGTCCTATTTCTTACTGTTTTGTCAACTCCTTTGCAAAATTTTTACTATTATAATACTATTTTTCTAAAAACATTCTTCTTTACTACTTAAATTTTTTCCTTGTAGCTAGTCAAAAAAGTTATTTTTACTAAGTAGTTTCCTTTTATAGTAATTCCTGGCTGCCTCGTGGCTAGGGATGGGAGTGGGGGGGTTGGAGCATCTCTTTGCTCTCAACCCCCTGCTGCTAAAGCCAGGTGCCGGCATACATAACAACATAAAACAACACAATTATACAACACTAATTACATGAACTATCCTTCTTGAGCTGTTTTTTCTTTAGAATTCTCTTTTTTTTTATCATGCCGGCGTTTGGCACCTTGTCTAAAATTCGACAGACATAGGGGAAACCTGGACGCCGTCATTAACCTCCAATATACCTTGAATACCTTGTATCCATCACATAGGGGCACCACATATTATTTTGACGACTATTACATTATGTCCTAGATACGGTCAATATATAATATGTTATATATTTAATCTTATTTTAATCATTAAATTACGTCTCTGTCGGGTCAACGATGATTAATATACGCTTACATTTATTTTTTACTTATATTTCTTACCTTTTGTTCTATATTTCTAAATTTTCTCAACTTTTATCATCATTCGATTTATTTATATTTGGCCTATACTGGTTTATATTTGGTTTAGATTTAAATTACTTAGCATATATTGATCATCACAGATACAGAGAACCACTTGTTTTTTTGTCTTCATTCTGGGTGGTTGGCCCCAGTTGAAGTCATCTAGATTGTCGGTAAAAAGCAATAATAATTTTTTTTTTTGCGTTTTCTCAGGTCCCTGATGGTATTATTGGATTGATTTACTTTTTCTAATAATTTTCTATTATCCTTAATATTCTATATACATTATGGGTGTATTGCATGATTGCTTGCAACTGCATTGCAACCCATAAATATTAGTTATTAGTTAACTAATATTTATGGTTGCAATATATATTTATATATGTATATATATATTTATAAATATGTGTATATATATATATGTGTATATATATATATATATATATTTATATATGTGTGTGTATATATATATATATATATATTTATATATGTGTGTGTATATATATATATATTTATAATATTAGTTATATATGTATGTATATATATATATATTTATAATATTAGTTACATATTAGTTACAGTTATTGTCGTTTTAACTTTCTTTCTTTCCTTTTTTATCACTAATATAATTATAAATATATATATATACCCACGTATATCCCAGTAGGTCCACTACGACAGATTGCACAACTAACTTCCCGTACATTGAACCCGGAAAATGCTCAGGTCACTCGTCCCTTCCTCAAAATGAGGGACTCAAAAAGTGGATAAATGTGGCAGCCTTTATCCCTATTAATACTATAGCGTCTGGATGAACATATCCATAACCTCTCTAGCCACTTCTGGTTCCAAAAACCACTAGTTTTGTCGACAACCAACGCTCCTTTGGCTGAAATATCGTGCCTCATTTCCCAAGCATGTTTGGCTATGGCTGAGCTTTCACAATCAACTGTCGTGATGGCTCTATCATGTTCAATAAGGCGATCGCGAAATCTACACTATGTTTCTTCCACATAATACTCCCTACATTCTGGACATTTAATCACGTATATGACCCTGCTAGCATCACCATATCAATGGAATCTTTAATCCTGGATACCACCGTGTGAAGTCTCCGACCAAGAAGCTGCACATTGAACATGAGCGAAAAATACGTGCAATGGGTTCAGAGATACCCGGTTAGTATGCGGTAGCCATAGCATGCTCTTGGTGGGTAGCCCCACATCTTGAAGTCGGCCGTAACCCATCTAACCTTGTCATCCCTCTCCTCAGAGGAGGACCAATGTGTCCCACCTTCCCATCAAAGCCTCGACCACACTTAACATCGGCCAATGGCCTGATCTGATTTAAAGAGCGTGTACTGGCCACGACACAGAGGTTTTCTATAAACATTAGTTCTCAAATGTCAGACTACTCGGGCCACATACGGATCAAGGAAAGGAAGGGCCTCCCTTCAACGAGGGACGAGTGATTTAGAATGATGCGTACCTGAGCCATTTCCAGTTCCGATGCATGGGAAGTTAGTAGGGCTCATGTGTCATGGTCCTGCTGGGATATATGTAGATATATATATATATTGGGGATAACCCATAACCATTTCAGCTAATGAAGGCAGCTGTTGCTACCGACAGCTATTGTTTAGCGGTTTTAAGTGATTTCAACTTTAAATTTAAAATTTTTAATCAGTGATTTTATATTATTGTAATAATATACTGGGAGTAATGCTATATACTGACCTATACAATTCAGCTGGGTTTAATGGTTTGAAGGACTTTTATGAGCATTCTTAGCATTGCTATTCTCCACATACGAGTAGTTGGGAATTTATGCTCATTCAGGCATGTTAGGTTGATTAGAATCAATGGAGCAAATTTCCATTTTTTTTTTTCGTAATTTCCACTTCAATCAGGTCTGGGCATTTCCTTAAGTGCGTAGTGTCCATTGCATCTTTTCTTTCTTCTTTTGTGAATGGCTATTCTTCTCCATGTCCTGTATATGAGAGATGGTTTGAACTCATCCTAGTTTGTATGGTTGTTTCACTTTTAGTGTCATCATCAGGAGCTTAAGGTGCTGTTGCAGCTATTGGAGGTGGTCTTCATATTGCCACCTCTATCTCAATTGGCCCACAGGTTTTTAGGTTTTGTATGCAATCGTGTGTACTTATGTGAAAGTGCATATATCTTGCATATTCATTTACATTTGTATTCATTTCATACAATATAAAATGAATGGCTCATCACTGAACAGTTTAATTCTGCGGATTAAGCGTTAAATATTGAGGGAGATGGTGTTTAAGGTTTTCCTGTTGATTTGTAGTTCAATGTTAATTTTGAGAACTCATTTGGGATAATTCTTCCTATGTGACTAATTTTTTCTGATATTGTTTTTTATCTAAATAAGTAAATCCTTATTTTTCCTACCAATATAAATATAGGAGTCCATAATAAGTAACAAATTCCCTTCACAGCAGAAAATGCCAGGGGATTATCATAAAATGAAATATACAAGAAAAGCTAAAATATACACAAAGAGCCATATTGCAGGTGCATATACCTGGTATATTGCAGGTGAATATACCTGATATATTCTCCTAATATGTGTAGAGGTGGCATCGGTCACCCCTACACATATTAGGAGAATATATCAGAGCGAATTCTGACTGCTGCAGTGGGAAAACCATAAACACCATCTCCCTCAACAATAAGGCTTAATCTGCAGAATTAAAACTGTTCAGTGATGAGCCATTCATTTTATATTGTAAAATGAATATAAGTGTAAATCAATGTCTGAGCTATACACATTCACATAAGTACGCGCGATTGCGTACACAGTTTTGACAGAAATGCACACAACAGTAGCCTCACTAAACCGCACCGCGGGTTGTTTCCTATAGTTCGGATCTGCTATGAGCCTTTCTAGATCAATTCCAATATGTGTTAAGAGCTGAATTGGCTCCTACATTTTGACTGGTATAAACCATTCGGTCACCTTCAGTCTGTTGACCTTCATTCTCGGGGATTTCGTGCTTCTTAAGGAAGGTGGCGGGATGTGTCACTTACCAAGCTGCCAGAAGCATGGTGATGATATCACAGCAGGCATCATTTGATTGTGATTATTAATCGATTCCAGGCAATGATGTCTGGTAAACATCACAGTTTAAGCTGTTCAGCAAGCTGCATGGTCCTTAATCATTCAGCGAGATGGTGTTTATGGTTTGTCCACTTCAGCAATCAGACTTCACTCGCATATATTCTCCTAATGAGGGGAGGGGTGGCTGATACCCACAATTCAGTGCAAGACAATATGGCTGAATACAATATGGTTCTTAACTATTGTGCAGTTGTTGTAGTTTGTTGCATGTGCAAGAGATGCTGATTAGTTGCACAATGTAAGTAGTTCATTATATTTACAATAATAATAATCTTTATTAATATAAATTGTATACAATAGTGATTCCTTACACAGAAAGCCAGAGAAATCTTACAATATGTTGTTTATACCAGTGACTTTTTTTATTTGAAAAAAATAATAATAATAAAATTAAAAAAAAACAATAATAAATAAATAAAAACAATCAGGTCAATCTGTGGCTTGAATGCAATTTAGTATCAAATGTTACTCCCAGATCTCTATGCATCTCAGCAACTGGGAGAGGTATGACATTTAATTTTGGTATGAGCAGAGGCAATTTTTGAGAGAGTACACCATCATTGCAGTCTTCTGTGGACTTAGAGCCAAGCCAAATTATCATTAGTAGAGGCATACAAGAAAGCAAGCTTTTGCAGCATCAGCCAAAAAAAAAACCACTGCCATTTCACCCCTGCATTCATTCCGAATGCTGTTCCAGGTCGGCCTTAAATTTATTTAGAATAGTAACTTCCACAAAAAATGGAAGCCTGTTCCGCCAGTCAACTGCTACCTGGCTAAAGGCAAATTTCCACACATCTGTTCTACAATTATCTTCCTCAAGTTGAAACTGTGCCCCCTCAGGTTCTTAGTGTGAGCTAGAGGAAGAATGCCATTAGCATTCAGCTTGCTCAACCCATTCAATCACCTCAAACTTTACCAATGATATTAAGAATAGAAAACTGGCAGAATTACTTAACAAGTACGGGTCACTGTTCAAAAAATGCCGTGAATTATGTTTGAATTTGAAAGTGTCTGCAATTCTGCCCAAACACGATAGGAGGGAATATACGATGAGAGCCTTGTCAAACAATTTGGCCCTGGAAAGGTTGTACAGGGCTCAAGGGGTAGAATTTTTTTTCACTCTGGTCTGTACTTGATAACAGGAGGGACTGCTTCTACAGGGATGGGATACACTTAAATAGAAAGGGTGCAAGAATATTTGCTGATGCTATCGATGGATCAGAAAACTGCAGACTATTTCAGAACCTGCTGGGAGTAATTGTGGTACAAGTAAACACATGGCTTGCATTAGGGTAGCTAAGAATAGGAACAGGTGCATGTATACTTGCATGCACACCAATGCTAGGAGTTTGGTAAATACATTTGATGAATTTGAGGTATTCCTCAAAACATCAAAGGCAGATATTTTTGGGATATCAGGGACGTGGTGTTACACAGATATAAGAATTGCAGAACTGGAATTTGGGGAGTACAATGTGTACAGAAAGGATAGAGAAGATAGGAAGGGAGGAGGCATTATACTATTAGTTAAGAAACAAAAAATCCAAGGAAGTGAAGCCAGTCATCATCGCTGGACAGTGCAGTTTCGAGTCACTTTGGTGTGACATAAGCATTGGGAGATCACAATTGAGAGTAGGAGTATGTATAGGCCTAATGACTCTGATGAGTATAATAAGGAACTATACAGGTAAATAGAGTGGGCCAGTAAATCAGAGTTTATAACGGGGGATTTTAGTTTCCCAGATATTGACCTAAATTTGTGGATTGGTCACTCACACACAAGCAAGGCTTTTGTGGATTTATTGGATCATTGTTTCTATATCAGCATGTTCGAGAGGCAACTAAAGGGAGTAATAATCTTGATCTAATTAATACTAATGATTCTTCATGCATTAAGAATCTGCAGATAAAGGAACCACTAGGTGGCAGTGATCACAGTGTGATGAAGTGGGATTTACTTAGAGGGGTAACTGCCATCAGGGGTTAAAGGGAAGGATTTTTGCTTTCTTAATGGTGACCATGGTGTTCTGAGACAGTATTTAAATTCTATGCTGTGGGACCAACTGACGATATTACGAATAACAAATTCAAAATGGGAAGCATTGAAAGAATTTATCTTGGAAGCTACTAGGCTTTACAAACCAACCAAGAAATATTGTTCCAAGGTTTAGTCCTAAATGGATGTCAGATGAACTAATCATACATGTGGCAGAGAAGAAAAATGCATGGGATCGTAAAAATTAATGGGTGACATGGAAGCCTATGATAGATATAAGCTGCTCTGTAACCAAGTTATGAGAAATCCTGGCAAAGGATGCAAAGAAAAACAACAAAGAGTTCTTCACCTATGTAAACTGTAAGGGATGAATCAGATTGGTGCACTGGATATTGATGATTCAACTGTTGATGGTCTTACTCAGTTGGCTAAAAAAATAAATTGAGTATTTTGCATCTACATTCACTCATGAGTTATTCATGGAAGGGAATGCCAGAGGTGAGTTAAACTCTGGCATTCTGGTAATAAATGAGAGGAAAGTGGAGGAGAAATTGTTGAAGACAGACATAAAAAAGGCATGCGGAGTAGTAGTAGTAGTGGCATGTGATACAAGAAAGCAAGTGTATCAGCTTATGCAGCATCATCCAAAATAAAAAATAGCATTAGCATTAGTAGAGGCATATGATGCAAGAAAGCAAGCTTATTCAGCATCAGCCAAAAAGAATAAAAAACCCCACTCCCATTTCACCCCTCCGTTCGTTCAAAATACCTGTCCAGTTGAGCTTTAAATTTGTTTAGGCTATCAACTTCAACAACAAGTGATGGAAGTCGGTTCCACCAACCAACCACCTGCTGGCCAAAGGCAAATTTCTGCACATCTATCCGACATCCGTCCTTCCTCAATTTGAATTTATGCCCTCTGAGGTGATTATTCTGAGCAAGATGAAGAATCCCATTGGCATTGAGCATGCTCAAACCATTCAAAGCCTTATACACCTCTATCAGATCACCTCGCCGGTGCCTAGTCTCCAGACTCTGTTATTTGCAAAACTTAAGCCTTTCTTCGTAAGAGCAACCCTTTGTTCCATTCACTACTCTTGTTGCCCTTCTCTGTACCCGTTCCAGCAGCTCTACATCCTTCTTGAAATGAGGCCTCCAGACCTGTATACAGTACTCAAGATGTGGCCTAACCATTGCCTTATACAAGGGAATAATCATCTCCTTAACCCTGCTAGAAAAATTCCTGTATATCATTGACAAGACACCATGAGCTACTCTTGCAGCTCGTCTGCACTTCTTAGAGAACTTCATATCTGCCTGCACAATTACCCCCAGGTCCTTTTCATTCTCCACCACTGTCACTGTAGTACCGCAGAGTTGATACGTTGCTCTGGGGTTACTGTTTCCCATATGTAGTACTTTACATTTGTCAATGTTAAACTTCATTTGCCACCTCTCAGCCCATCTGTTCAACCTTTCCAGATCCTGTTGCAGCAGCATAGCATCAGTAGTGTCCTTAACAACCCTGCCAACCTTTGTATCATCTGCAAACTTGGACATTAAACTTGATATCCCATCATCAATATCATTCATAAACACCGAAAACAACAACGGACCCAACACTGAACCCTGAGGAACTCCACTAATAACATTAGTCCAAGTTGAGCAGTGTCCATTGATTACCACTCTCTGTCTTCTGCCACTCAACCATCCCCTTATCCATAGCAGCAATTTGCCTCCAATGCCACACTGTTCCAATTTGTGCAGTAGTCTTCCATGTGCAACAGTATCAAAAGCCTTTCTAAGATCCAAATATATAATATCAAAGTTATTCCCTGCATCCAGTTCTTTTGTGACTACATCATAGTATCCAATCAAATTGGTCAGGCAAGACCTGCCCTTATCAAAACCATGCTGCGTCTGAGCTATAACTGAATTCTTGTCTAGATGATCCTGCAGTGCTTCCTTAACCAGTGCCTCCATTAACTTACCTGGAACAGAAGTTAAACTAACAGGTCTATAATTACTTGTGTCAGCCTTTGATCCTCCTTTGTGAATTGGGGTTACATTTGCACATCTCCAGTCTATGGGTACCTCCCCTGAGTCCAAAGAAGCTCTCATAATTATGGCTAGGGGTTTGCTTACTTCCTTTGCTGCCTCCTTTAATATAACTGGATAGATCCCATCCACCCCAGGTGCCTTTTTTATTTTTCCTCAACAATCTCTCCTCCACTTTCCTCTCAGTTATTACAAAATCATCCAGCTCACTGCCATTGTTTACTTTATCTACATCATTCTCCTTCCTGAATAACTCCTCATGCGTGAATGTAGATGCAAAATGCTCGTTTAGATTGTTAGCCACCTGAGCAGGATCCTCAACTGTTGAACCAGCAATATCCAGTGGACCAATCTGATTCATCCCTTTCTTTCTCGAATTTAAATATGTAAAGAACTCTTTTCTGTTTTTCTTTGCATCCTTTGCCAAGGATTTTTCGTAGTCTGCCTTTGCCTGCCTAATCTCCTTATCACACTATTCCATTCAAATGCCTGTCCAGTTTCTCCTTAAATTAATTTAGCATATCAACTTCCACGACAGATGGAAGTTTGTTCTAGCAATTAACCACCCGCTGGCTAAAGGTAAATTTCTGCACATCTATTCTACATCTGTCTTTTCTTAATTTGAATTTATGAGATCAATTCAAATTAAGAAATCCTCAATGAGATCACCGCACAGGTGCCTAGTCTCCAGCCAATGCAATTTGCAGAACTTAAGCCTCCCTTGGTAAGAGGATCGCTTCATTCCCATCACCAATCTTGTTGCTCTTCTTTGTACACCCCAAGCAAATCTACATCCTTGATAAAATGAGACCTCCGGACTTGTATGCAGTACGCAATGCATTGCCTGACCATTGTCTTATACAAAGGGACTATCACCTCCTTCTCACTGCAAGCAAAATTCCTATATATTATTGACAAAACCCCATGGCAGCCTCTCTGCATTGCTCAGAAAACTTCATATCTGACTGCACAATTACTGCAAGGTCTTTTTCATTTTCTACCACCTTAAGTGTAGTACCACACAGTTGGTATGTTTCTCTGGGGTTACTTCTATCCATATTCAGTACTTTGCATTTGTCAAGGTTAAACTTCAGTTGCCACTTCTTAGCCCATCTGCCCAGATTATCTAAATCTTGTTGCAGTAACACACTGCGATTACTGTCATTAACAACACTGCCAACCTTTGTATCATCTGCGACTTCGACACTAAGACTGATACGCCTTCATCAATATCATCGATAAATATATAAAACAACAGACGACCAACACCTAACACTGTGGGTCTCCACTAATAAATTAGTCCATGAAGAGCACCCATTAATTACCACCCTCTGTCTTCTTCCACTCAACCATCCTTTTATCCATTGTAACAACTTACCGTTAATAACATTCTGTTCCAATTTGTACAATAGTCTTCCAGGTGCAACAGTGTGAAATGCTTTTTTGAATTCTAAATATATGAAATGAATTATTTTTTGCATCCAGTTCCTAGGAAACCACATCATAATATCCTATCAAATTTTTCAGACAAGACTTTCTCTTAACAGACCCATGCTGTCTGAATTATTGCTGCAGTTTTGTTTCATTTCACAAATATTCCTGGGCTCAATTCTAATTCTCGATTGAGGCTGACAGCAGAGTTTCTCTGGAAGCCAGAGGAAACCAGGCACTTCAAATCCTTCAGAACTGTGCAGCCCTACACAAACTAAGACTCTCACCCCAAAAGACACAATCCATTCTGAAGGGATCACTGCAGCCTACTAGAAACCCCACTATCAAACTTCAAGGCCAAACCGTCAAGCTAGTTTCTACGTTAAAACTACTGGGAATGGTACTTGACCCTAAGCTCACTCTCTCTCCGCATCTTGCATACCTCCACGCGAAAGTAAGAAACTACACTGCTCTCATTGCACGGGTGAGTCATCGTGATTGGGGATTGAACCGACGCACCCTTAAGATTATGTACAAATCAATCTTCCTTCCCTTCATAACGTATGGATCGGGGGTCTGGTTTCGCAGGGCAACTTTACAACAACAAACGTAAACTGGGAGCCATCCAATGCACCATCCTTCTTACTATTACAAGGGCATGCTGCACAGTTAGCAACACAGCAGTTCAGGTTCTTGCGGGCGTCCTTTCACTTGATCTGGAGGTTATTCAAAGGGGCCTCCACTACTGTCTATCCAGGGGTATACCAGCAACTATCCTTGGACACTCCATCAATAATCTGAATGAAATCAGGCAGGAAAGAAAAAAATTACCATCCTACTACTTCAGACCTGGCAGGACAGATGGACTGCTACCGACAAGGGCCCAATCACCAAGAATTTTATACCTTATGTGAATGCCGTATTTCCTAAATCTCCAAATTGGTTTTCTCCTGGTGTTTATACCACCTACCTCATTACCAGACATGGATCAGTAAACCATAAATTAACATCTATGGGAATTATTGACAACCCCTACTGTGCATGTGGTGAAATAGAAGACTGGATCCATCTAGTATACACCTGTCAACGCTAAGAGGACCTCCACAGCATCCTGTTTACTCGTATACAAGATAACTCTCAAGGAAATGAACACTTATTCATCACAGAAGAAAACTACTACTATGAGTTTACCAAGTTTCCATAGGAACTCTTCACAAGACGGAGCACCCTATTGGCAACACAAAATAGGAACAACCTAACTGGCCAACCGATCTTAACCTGGATAGGATCAACTGGTGTATGGGCCACCTCATTCCACAATGGTAACTTGCACACGGCTCTCTTGCTGTCTTATTTATCGTCCTTCCCGGGTTCCCCTTTCAACTGATGGTGCTTATTGCTCCATTGATAACCTGGAGGATGCCTTTGCCTGCATCCTCCATATTTCTAGCTATACCCTTCTTTCTTGCGTACACTCTGTACTTCCACGACTCTACCTTTTTGTTTTTTTTTTTTTTTTTGTCCCATCCAGGAAGCTCTGGCGACACTGGCGGAGACAAGCCAGAGAATAATAGGCAGATTGGCTACCTCCTAGTGGTGTGTGTGTGCAACGTGGAATCCAACCAGGGGCCCTGCGGCCAAATGCCAGGACACACAACAGAACCTAATGCAATATGTCATATACAACACACACACACAACACTTTTCTGGCATTTACAGTAGTACTGTATTCCTTCACAACTAACATATGGTGCAGATGTGGGAAACCACAGGTGGTACCTGACCCTAATACTATGCACACTATGTGTCAAATTCATCTGTTGTCTCTACCGTACTCCCAACTCCACTAGTCACTTTGAGTTCTTTGCAACTTGACTTTCTCCAGTCCTACAGTGAGGTAATTTTCCTTGGTGATTTTAATGCTCACAACTCCAGCTGGCTTCTGTTTTCTAGTCACACCGACCCAGCTGGTCGAGATGCTGAGGCTTTAACAATTACTAATGATCTTGCGGGGAGCATTGTCGAGGCCATGTTATGTCAAGTGTCTGGATATATTCTTACCACGTGTATGCCATATCCAAAAATTTCATTACTTCATACAGCATGTCCCACCCACTTTTTCTTACTATTGAATACACCACGAATTGTCAAACTAACAGAGCAAGCTTATCTGCGAAAAGATCCAAACCTCCGAAGCACTTCCTAACCCATTTCACAAATATACGTGGTCTCAATTCTAATCTCAACGATGTCCATTTCCCCTTGAGTCTGCCAAACCCCATGTACTTTTTCTGACAGAATCTCAGTTATCGGTTGATTCAACTACTGCTCATCTCAGATGCCCAAATTATTTGCTGTATGATTCCTTTCACCTCCAAGGTGGTACTTGTGAATATGTCCGTTCTGATATTCCTTGTCAGTGACTTGGCCATTTGGAATCTCCTCTCTTTGATCTTCTCTGGCTTAAAATCTCTTTACCTCATTGTGTCAAATTCATCTGTTGTCTCTACCGTTCTCCCAACTCCACTAATCACTTGGAGCTCTTTGACTTCCTCTCTTTGCAACTTGACTTTCTCCAGTCCAACTTTCCTAACAGTGAGGTAATTTTCCTTGGTGATTTTAATGTTCACAGCTCCAGCTGGCTTCCGTTTTCTAGTCACACTGATCCAGAAGGTCAAGATGCTGAGGCTTTTGCAATTACTAATGACCTAGCACAGATTATTTATTTACCTACAAGAATACAAGACAATCGTAATCATACAGCCAATACGCTTGATCTTTTTCTCACAAAACCCTTCTAAGTACACGGTCGAAGTGAGAGGTCCTTTAGGCACTTCAGATCACAACTTGGTGATTGTCTCTTCTCTGATGGAACCTTTATCTCATGGCTATTCCCAACCTCGTGTTGTTTGGCATTACAAGAATGCAAAATAGGATGACCTGCAAGACTTCTTTTCTTATTTTCCTTGGTCGGATTACTGTTTCAAAAGTTCTGATGTCAACGTTTGCTCATATCGTGTCAGTGAAATTATTCTTGCAGGAACGGAATCCTTTATCCCACACTCCACTTTAAAATCTCGTCTTTTATCATAACCTTGGTTTTCCAATAAATGTGCTAAGGCTGTTCAACAGAAGAATGTTGCATTTCGTAATTGGCTTGTTTCTAATTCTTCAGTTTCATTTTCTGCCTACACCAAAGCTAGCACCAATTGTAAAGCAGTTATTAATCAGTCCAAACTAGAGTTTGAACACGCTAAGAGTAGAAAACTTGCTTCATGCCCTAATGGTAGCCGTGCATTCTGGTCTCTTGCCAAAGATGTTGGCCGCAACTTTTGCCCATCTCTGCTGCCACCTCTGTCCAAACCAGATGGTTGTGTTCTCACTTCAGCCAAGGATAAAGCTGACCTGCTAGCACCCCATTTTTCTTTCAACTCGTGCTTTAACGATCTTGGAAAAACACCTCTCACTATTCCCAACACGCTCCATTCAATGCCTCTTGTGGTCTTCGGTCAAAAGGATGTCAGAACGATTTTGATGAATCTTGATGCTAAGAAAGCTCCAGGTCGTGATGGTATTTCTCCACTTGTTCTCAAAACCTGTGCTCCTGAACTTACTCCTATTCTCTGCCGTCTTTTTCACTTTCTTATTCCAAAAGTGTTTTTCTTCTTGGAAATTTGCTCACCTCCAGCCAGTTCCTAAAAAGGGTTACAAATCCCTCCCATCCAATTATCTTCCCATTGCAATTACTTCTAGTCTATATAAAGTAATGGCGAAATCAATTAATCGCCATATTTTAAACTACGTAGAAACCTTCCGTCTGATCAACGATCGCCAGTAAGGATTCCGTCAGTGTCGATCCACTGGTGATATTCTTGCTTACGTTACCCATTTATGGACTAATTCAATGGAAAGGTGTAGGGAAACACAAGTAGTTGCTCTTGACATCTCAAAGGCTTTCGATCCTGTTTGTCCTAAAGGTCTTCTAAACAAGCTTCCATCTTATGTTTTGCCAACTGTTTTTAGTAATTGGTTATCCAGTTTTCTCTCTGATCGCTTACTGAGGTTGATGGTAGATGGTTCTCTGTGTTCTAACTTCTCCACTAATTCTGGTGTCCCCCCAAGGTTCAGTTCTTTCCCCCACACTTTTCCACTTGTATACTGATGACCTCCTTCCATTGACTGGAAATCCTATCCATAGTTTTGACGATGATAGCACATTGCATTCCACTTTCCCTTTTGAGAAACCTTATCCTGCTAAATCAGCTTCAACTTCTCGAAAATCTGCTACCACTTCCTTAAATGCCGATCTTCAGTTACTTCTCTAGTGGGGTAAAGACAACTTAGTTGATTTCAACCCTTCTAAAACTCAGTCTTGTCTTTTATCTCGCAAAAAGGATCCTTGTGCTCCTATGCTTATCTTTAGTGACACTCCGAATTCTAGGCAAAACGATATATCTCTTTTGGGGATTACCCTGCCTTCTAATCTCTCTCTGTTGGCACAGGCGCATTACAAATATTGCTTCTTCTGCATCTAAAAAAACTTGGTTTCCTCTTTCGCTCTCGGCGTTACTTTTCTTCCAAACAGTTGATCACTCTGTATAAATCGCAAATCCGCCCTGCCATGCAATATTGTTCCAACAACTGGGGTGGTGCCCCCACAACCTCCCTCTGGCTTCTTGATTGTTCTTCTGAATTGGCTTCTATAATTCCTGCTCTGTCTTTCAAAACAGTCTGAACACGTGCCGCCACCACCCAACATCCATTTACTGTTCAACTTCAAACTCAAAGAACCAACTTTTCAACTTCCTCGTTTATTCATTCAACTGCCGTTTTCTGGAACAACCTTCCTTCATACGTATTTCCTGAAAATTACAGTCTACAGAAGTTCAATTCCAATGTCAACAAATATCTTCTTTTTGCTTCTCAACCTCCAACCTGAGCACAGTAGAGTACTATCGATTCCAACACCTCTCGTGTTTGGGGTTTACAGAAAAAAAAATATCATCCTGCAATGCATCTTTAACAAGTGACTCCATTATTTTACCCGTAACAGAAGTTAAATTGACTGGTCTGTTATTACTCATGTCACCCTTCGATCCCCCTTTTTGAATTATGGATACATTTTAACATCACCAGTCAGTGACGAACTCTCCTGAGTCCAAGGATGCTCTCATAATTATGGCTTATGGTTTGCTTAGTTGCTTTGCTGCCTCCTTTAATAAAACTGTATAGATCCCATCCACCTCATGTGACTTTCTTATGTTTATATTTAACATTTTCTCCTCCATTTTGCTCTCAGTTATTACAAAATCATTAAGCATCCTGCTGCAATTTGATAACCTGCCATTTTCAAACCTTAATAACTTCTCGTGTGAATGCAGATGTAGAATACTCAGTCAGTTTGTCTGCTATCTGAGCAGGATCATCAACAGTCGAACCATCAATATCAATTGGACCAGTCACATTCATCCCCTTCCTCTTAGATTTTACACCCTGGGATGTAAAATTAAGGGCATTTCTCAGTTTTATATTTATGGACCAGAAACTCTGGGAGTAGGATGATGTCACTGAGATGTTAGAAAAAGTTACCCAATTATTGCTATTACAGTAGAATCTGCAATAGCACATCCGTTATATTTCAGGCCAAATGTGGTACATGCAGTGTATTTTCCGTTCATTTTCTGAATTTTTTCACACCTTAGAGCTGATCATCTGGGTAATAGATGTGAAACGGATCGATGATTCCTTTTTAGCATTAGCATTACATGTTGCACATGGAAGACTGCTACACAAATTGGAGCAGTGTAACATTGGAGGCAAATTGCTGCTATGGATAAAGGGGTGGTTGAGGGGGAGAAGACAGAGAGTGGTAATCAATGGACACTGCTCATCGTGGACTAATGTTATTAGTGGAGTCCTTCAGGGCTCGGTGTTGGGTCCATTATTGTTTTCTGTATTTATAAATGATATTGATGATGGTATATCAAGCTTAATGTCCAAGTTTGCAGGCGATACAAAGGTTGGCAGGGTTGTCAAGGACACTACTGACACTATGCTGCTGCAACAGGATCTGGAAATGTTGACCAGATGGGCTGAGAGGTGGCAAATGAAGTTTAACATTGACAAATGTAAAGTACTACACATGGGAAACAGCAACCCCAGAGCAACGTATCAACTCTGTGGTACTACACTGACAGTGGTAGAGAATGAAATGGACTTGGGGGTGGTTGTGTAGGCAGATATGAGGTTCTCTGAGCAGTGCAGACTGGCTGCAAGAGTAGCTCATGGAGTATTGTCAATGATATACAGGAATTTTTCCAGCAGGGATAAGGAGGTGATTATTCCCTTGTATAAGGCAATGGTCAGGCCACACCTAGAGTACTATACAGTTCTGGAGGCCTCATTTCAAGAAGGATGTAGAGCTGCTGGAACGAGTACAGAGAAGGGCAACAAGATTAGTGAATGGAACAAAGGGGTGCTCTTACAAAGAAAGGCTTAAGTTTTGCAAATTACAGTGTCTGGAGACCAGGCACCAGCGAGGTGATCTGATAGAGGTGTATGAAGCCTTGAATGGTTTGAGCATGCTCAATGCTGATGGGATTCTTCCTCTAGCTCAGAATAATCACCTGAAAGGGCATAAATTCAAATTGAGGAAAGACAGATGTAGGATAGACGTGCGGAAATTTGCCTTTAGCCAGCGGGTGGTTGGTTGGTGGAACAGACTTCCATCCCTTGTAGTGGAGGTTTATAGCCTAAATAAGTTTAAGGCTCAGCTGGACAGGTATTTTGAACGAACAGAGGGGTGAAGTGGAAGTGGTTTTTTTTTTTTTTTTTTTTTTTTTTGGCTGATGCTGCATAACTTGCTTTCTTGCATCAAATGCCTCTACTAATGCTAATGCTAATATAAGTAAAGAAATCCTTTGTTTTTCTTAGCATCCTTTGCCAAATATTTCTCGTAATCTGCCTTCGCCTGTCTAACCTCTTTTGTGACCTCATTACAGACTAGCTTATATCTGCCATAGGCTTCTGAGTCACTCGATAATTTATATGTATCCGATACATTTTTCTTCTCTGTCATGAGTCTCATTAGTTGATTTGATAACCATTTAGGCCTAAACCTTGAACAATATTTCTTAATAGGTATGAAACTTTTAGTAGCATCCACGATTATTTCTTTGAATGCTTCCGACTTACAATTTACTGTTAGTAACATTGTCAGTTGTTCCCATCTTTCAGTAATTTCCACATTGTGATCACCTAGTCACTGTCACCTAGTGGTTCCTTTATCTGCAAATTCTTAATACAAGAATAATCACTGCTGCTAACCAGAACAAGAGTATTACCCTCTCTGGTTGCCTCTCGCACATGCTGCTCCAAAAAACAATCATTCAATAAATCCCCCAAAGTCTTACTAGTGTGTGAGTGACCATCCACAAGTTCCAGTCAATATCTTGTAAATTAAAATCCCCCATTGTAAGATATTCTGATTTACTTGCCCACTCTATTTCTCAATATGATTGTTCCTTGGACTCATTCGAGTCATTAGGGCTATAACTCACTTCTACTCTTATTTTTGCTTTCGCAGTGCTTATGTCAAACAAAATTGACTCAACAGTGCACTGTTCATCTGTACCAACTGGATGCACTTCTTTTGATTTAATGTTTTTATTAACAGCATAACACCGCCTCCCTTCCTATTCTGTCTATCATTTCATTATACATTTTACTCCCCAATTTCCAGTTCTACATTCCTTATATCTGTGTGACACCAAATCTCTGCTATCTGAACAATTGCCGTCTTTGAGGTCTAGACCAACACTTAAAATTCATCAAATTTATTTACTATACTTCTAGCATTGGTATACCTGCAAGTATACATGTACCTATCCTTATTATTAATTATCCTAGGTTAGGTTAGGTTCGGCCATATACTCACCTCTTTCACAATGACTACCATCAGTATCTGAAACCCCAGCACCCCTCGCTCCAGGTCGCTGCTTATTCTAATAGTTGTGCAAGAATCACCTTCATCTCTGTCTGTGGCTACCTTTTAGTCTCTGAATACCCACAAGCTAGCAGTTTTCCGACCCATCTAACACTGCTTCGATAGCATCAGCAAATATTCTTGCACCCTTTTTATTTAAGTGTATCCCATCCCAGTAGAAGCAGCCTCTCCTGTTAACAAGCACAGACCCCTTCGAAAAAATTCTACCCATTGAGCCTTGCAAATTCCCTCCAGGACCGAATTGATTGACAAGGCTCTCATCATGTATTCCCTCCTATCGTGTCTGGGCAGAATTGCAGACTTTCAAACTTAAACCTGCCACTTGACTTTTTTCCAACATTGACCTCTACTTGTTAAGTAAATCTCCAGATCTCCTATTCTTAATGTCATTGGTGCCAACGTGTACAACAATATCACCTTTTGTGCCCTTAAAAGATGCTTTACAACATCATCAATTTTTGCCCCTGGCAGACATACCCTGGTCCTCTTCCAGCTATCTCCTTTTTACACAAGACGGGATCTATCCAGTTATATTAAAGGAGGGTGCAAAGGAAGTAAGAAAACCATCAGCCATAATTATGAGAGCTTCTTTGGAATCAGAGGAGGCACCCATGGACTATAGATGTGCAAATGACTCCAATTCCCAAAGGAGGAGGATCAAAGACTGACACAAGTAATTATAGACCTGTGCGTCTAACTTCTGTTCCAGGAAAATCAATGGAGGCACTGCAGGATCATCTAGACAAGACTTCAGTTACAGCTCGGACACAGCATGGTTTTGTTAAGGGAGTCTTGCCTGACCAATTTGATTGTATACGATGATGTGATCACAAAGGAACTTGATGCAGGGAATAACTTTGATATGATATATTTGTATCTTAGGAATGCTTTGGATACTGTTACACAAGGAAGACTGCTAAACAAATTGGACAGTGGGGCATTGGAGGCAAATTGCTGCTATGGATAAAGGGATGCTTGAGTGGAAGACTGGTAATCAGTGGCCACTGCTCATTGTGGATTGATGTTATTAGTGGAGTCCCTCGGGGTTAAGTGTTGGGTCCAATGTTGGTTTCTGTATTTATAAATAATATTGATGGTGGTAGCTTAATGTCCAAGTTTGGAGACGATACAAAGGTTGGCAGGGTTTTTCAGGACACTAATGATAAATACTCTGCTGCAATAGGATCTAGAAAAGTTGAGCAGATGGGGTGAAAGGTGGCAAATGAAGTTTAACATTGAGAAATGTAAGGTACTACATATGGGAAGTAGTAACCCCAAAATAATATATCAACTCTGTGGTACTAAACTGAGAGTGCTAGAGAAAGAAAAGGACCTGTGGATAATTGTCGAGGCAGATATGAAGTTTTCTGAGCATTGTAGATGATCTGGAAGAGTAGTTTATGGTATCTTGCCAATCATATACGGGAATTTTTTTCAGGAATTAGGTGATTATCCCATTTTATAAGACAATGGTCAGGCCACACCTGGAGTACTGTCTGGAGGCCTCATTTTAAGAAGGATGTAGAGCTGTTGGAACAAGTATAGAGAATGGCAACAAGATTATTGAAAGGAACAGAGGGTTGCTCTTATCAATAAAGGCTTAAGTTTTGCAAATTACAGTGTCTGGAGAATAGATACATTTGAGATTATCTGATTGAGGTGTATAAAGCCTTGAATGGTTTGAGCATGCTCAATGCTGAAGGGATTCTTCCGCTTGCTGAGAATAGTCATCTGAAAGGACATAAATTCAAATTGAGGAAAGACAGAGGTAGGATAGATGTGGGGAAGTTTGCCTTTAGCATGCAGGGAGTTGGTTGCAAGTCTGTTCTTTACAATGTAAAGAACAGGCATCCTCCTATGTTGTGGAAGTTGATAGCCTAAATAAATTTAAGCATGAGCTGGGCAGGTATTTGGAAGGAAGAGAGGGGTGAATGGGAACCTTTTTTTTTTCCGCTAATGCTGCATAAGTTTGCTTTCTTGCATCATGTGCCTGTACTAATGCTAATGCTAACATTTTTGTATATTAATTTCAACTGATGAAGGGACCATCAGCTGAAATATATGTTGTATATTTGTAAATATTTTAGTTGTGCTCTTTCAGATACAACACTATTCCTCATGCTTTATGGAACCCGAAACAAAATGCCTTTTGCTAAATGACCTAGGTGAACACAGGGAAATAAATACATACTGATATTTATTCGACCTTGAGAATTCACTGTGGTGGGATGTGGATTAACCATCTGGGAGAAGAGGGATGGAGGTCTCTTAAAAGTTGGCGAACAATTGCGAAACCAAAAATGTGCAGAAAAATAATTGCATAGGTCATTTCCTGATTAGAGCTCGATCAGTGCGTTTCGACTGGTAGGTCTTACATAGAAAAGATTTGAATTACTCCATACCTCTACATTTTATGGAGAAACGTTTGTGCCAAAGTTGTTGAGCAAAGCGAGAAGGGTTGAAGCCTCCTATTATCTATTAATTTTATTTAGTTTTGTTTTTGTTGAGTTTAGGGATAAATTTATTTTTGAACCATGTAAAGTTCAGTGCTCTTTTAAATTACTAATTATTAAATTCCAAATTATTGCAGTTGGAACCGCTTTGTGTTGTGTAGAAGTTGATTCTTGGTGTTGCCCATTCATTTCTAAAATGAGTTCCCTTCAAATGCATATATGCGTAATCAGTATTTGAAAATAAAGTTGGATGAGAAAGTAAATAGTACTGTACAGGCTCCAGTGAACAATTGAGGCAACACAGTACAGATGCCATTCACTGTTGCAAGCAAAGGTTGCATTCTCCTTTCCCTCTCCTCTTCATTTTGAGGGTACATTCTTGTGAACAAAGAAACAATATCTGTTTTTTCATGTTTATAATTCTGTTAGCTTCATTCTTTTTTTTTATGTAAACCCCAAACACTAGTGGTATTTGAACTTATAGTACTTACTACCGTGCTTGGGTTGGAGATTGAGAAGACAAAAGAAGATATTTGTTGACATTGGAAGGTTGTTCAGGAAAACGGCAGTTGAATGAATAAATGAGGAAGATGAAAAGTTGGTTCTGTGAGTTTCAAGTTGAACAGTAAATGGCTGATGGCGGCACGTGTTTGAACTGTTTTGAAAGAGAGCGGAAATTATAGAAGCCAATTCAGAAGAACATTGCCCATGGAATGATCTGTAGAAGAGGCATGCAGTAGAAACGGTACGTCTATTAGACGGCGAGTGGAGTGACTGTTAGAGATGAATCATTAATTAACCTAACTGCCCGCTTCTAAATGGAATCAAGAAGCCTGAGAGAGGTTTTGGGGGCACCACCCCAGACGTGGGAACAATATTCCATGGCAGGGTGGATTTGTGATTTATACAGAATGAACAGCTGTTTGGAAGGAAAGTAACGCTTAGAGCAAACGAGAAAACCAAGTTTTTTAGATGCAGAGGAAGCAATATTTGTAATGTGCTTGTGCCAAGAAAAATTAGAACTCAGGGTAATCCCCAAAAGAGATGTATCATTTTTACAAAAATCGCATTGTCACTAAAGCTAAACATAGGAGTAGAAAAATCCTTTTTGTGAGACATAAGATAGGACTGAGTTTTAGAAGGGTAGAAATCAACTAAGTTGTCTTTGCCCCACTGGAGAATTACCTGAATATTAGCATTTAAGGAATTGGTAGCAGGTTTTCTAGTAGTTGAAGCTGTTTGAGCAGGACAAGGTTTCTCAAAATGTAAAGTGCAGAAATACCATCGGCAAAACAATAGATAGGTTTCCAGTCAATGAAAGAAGGTCGTTAATATACAAGAGGAAAAGAGTTGGAGAAAGAACTGAACCTTAGGGGACACTGGCATTAGTGGAGAAGTTAGAAGACAGAGAGCCATCTACCGTCACCCTAAGTGAGCGATCAGAGAAAAAATTGGATATCATCATCCATTTTCAATCCACTGCAGGATGAATTCTTCAGCAACTTTCTAGTTCCTTCTGTTTTGAGCACTGGCCATCCATTTACTACGCAAAAATTCATGAATTTCATCTATCCATCTCCGCCTTTTCTTCCAGGTTTTCTTCTAGCTTCTCTTGAGTACCATTCTGTTATTTTCTTAGTCCGTCATCATGTCTTCGAGCCATGTGTCCTGCCCAAGACCATTTTAGTTCTTTAGTTTTGATAAGTTCTTTAGTTCTGAATGTTCTTTAGTTTTCATTAGAATGTCCTTTACTTAAGTTTGCTGCCTAATCCATGTGTTTCTCTTCTTATCTAACAGTCTGATTCCCAATATAATTCGTTCCATTCTTCGCTCTGTAGTTCTCAGCTTCTCTTGCATTCTTTTGTTGAGTGCCCAAGTTTCACTTCCATAAGTCATGGTGGGGAGTATACATTGGTTCATTTTTTTACGTTTCAGACAAAGTGGGATATTGCTCTTCAGTATGTCACTATATTTCCTGAATGTTATTCATCCAAAATTTATTCTTCTCTTGACTTCCAGTCATTTATCATTATTACAGCTAATAATGTGTCCCAGATAAGTATATGACCCAACCTTTTCAATTACTGCCCGTCAATCATTATTTCCCTCTTCTTGGCATACTTGTTAATCATTACTTTTGTTTTAGCCATATTCATCTTTAGT
Source organism: Mastigoproctus giganteus (assembly GCF_048544385.1). Taxonomy (NCBI): domain Eukaryota; kingdom Metazoa; phylum Arthropoda; class Arachnida; order Uropygi; family Thelyphonidae; genus Mastigoproctus; species Mastigoproctus giganteus. The sequence goes on from NC_143585.1 coordinate 179,939,069, forward strand.
CCAAAATCCATACTAACTGTATAACTGATTAAAATTTTCCACTAATTCTTTTTGATCATGGCTTATGACGACAATGTGATCTGCAAATCGTAAATGGTTTAGGTCTCTCCGTTCGCATTGACTCCTTTCTGCGACCAGTCTAATCTGAAAGCTTCTTCAAAGGCAGCAGTAAACAACTTCGGAGATATTGTCACCTTGTTGAACTCCTTTCTCGATTTTAAATTTGCTACTGTCTTTGTCTAGTCTAATAAAGGAGGTAGCACACTCATATATTTTCTTCAAAATCATAATATATGGGGTATGTATGCCTTGTCTTTCCAGTGCCCGAAACATTGCCTTATGCTGTATGGAGCCAAATGCCTTTTCATAATCCATAAATGCCAGGCATAATGGTGTTTTATAATCATTTGCTTTCTCCATTAGCTGTGATATTACGTGAAGGTGATCAATAGTTGAGAATCCTGTCCTAAAGCCAGCTTACCCTTTTGGTTGATTCTCATCAAGTATTCTTTCTAATCTGTTAATAATGACCCTTGCGAACAACTTGTATATGTGGGATAACAAGCTAATTGATCTATAATTTCCTATTTCTGATTTATCTTCTTTCTGATGCAGCAAAACTGATTGCATTATTCCACTGCTTAGGCGTCACACCTTTTCTAATGCACTTTTTGAAGAGCCTTGCCAGTTTTTGTGTTATGTCTCTTCCTCCCGATTTTAACAATTCTACAGTAACTTCATCTTCCCCCGGGCTTTCCGATTCTTCATTTTCTTCAATGCATGTTCTACCTTTGAGTTGTCAAGAGCAATTACTTCTGTTTTAGCGAACCTTTCCATTGAATTAGTCCATAAATAGGTAACATGCCAGAATATCACCAGTGGATCGACACGGACGGAATCCATGCTGGCGATCGTTGATCAGACAGAAGGTTTCTAGCTGGTTTAAGAGTTGCCACATAATTCATTTCTCCATTAGTTTAGAAAGATTGTAGTAACTGCACTGGCACAATAATTGGATGGGAAGGATTTGTCACTCTTTTTTGAAACTGGCTGGATATGATCAAATGTCCAAGCAGAAGGAAAAACACCTTTGGAATAAGAAAGTGAAAAAAGGCGGCAAAGAAGAGGAGTAAGTTCAGGAGCACGGGTTTTGAGAGAAAGTGCAGAAATACCATCGGGACCAGGAGCTTTCTTAGCATCAATATTCGTCAAAATCCCTCTGACATCATTTTAACGGAAGACCGCAGGAGGCATTCAATGGAGCGTGTTGGGAATGGTGGGCAATCGTTGATATCAGATGTTTCGAAACAGTAATCCGACTAAGGAATAGAAGAAAAGAAGTCTCGCAGGTCATCCCATTGTGCATTCTTGTAATGCCAAACAACACAACACGAGTTCAGGAAAGCGATGAGATATCGGTTTCATTAGAGAAGAGACAAACACCAAGTTGTGATCTGAAGTGCCTAAAGGACTTCTCTCTCTTCGACAGTGTACTTAGACGGGTTTTTTTGTGAGAAAAATATTAAGCTTATTGGCAGTATGATAAGGATTGTCCGGTATTCTTGTAAGTAAATGAACAATCTGCAAGGTCATTAGTAATTGCAAAAGCGTCAGTATCTCAACTAGCTGGGTCGGTGTGACTAGAAAACGGAAGCCAGCTGGAGTTGTGAACATTAAAATCACCAAAGAAAATTACCTCACTGTTTGGAAAGTTGGACTGGAGAAAGTCAAATTGCAAAGAGGAAGTCAAAGAGGTCCAAATGATTAGTGGAGTTTGGAGAATGGTAGAGACTACAGATGAATTTGACACAATGAGGTAGAGAGATTTTAAGCCAGAGAATATCAAAGAGAGGAGATTCCAAATTGCCAAGTCTGTGACAGGGAATATCAGAACTGACATAGCACAAGTACCACCTTAGAGGCGAAAGGAATCATACAGTGAATAATTTGGGCATCGAGATGGGCATTAGTTGAATCAACCGATAACTGAGATTCTGTCAGGAAAAGTACACACGGTTTGAAACACTGCAAGTGGAAATGGACATTGTTGAGAGTAGAATTGAGACCACGTATATTTGTGAAATGAATTAGAAAGTGGTTGGGAGGTTTAGATCTTTTCACAGATAAGCTTGCTCTATTAGTTTGACAATTCATGGTGTATTCAATAGTAAGAAAAAGTGGGTGGGACACGCTGTATGAATTAATGAAATTTTTGGATATGGCATACAGATGGTAAGAATATACCCAGATCCTTGACATAACGTGGCCTTGACAATGCTCCCCGCGTACACACTCCTCGGACTATCTCCAGTCACTATCTGTCAGAGTAGAGGTAGCAAGTTTATACGCTAGCTGATTCGGAAGCCCCCTAAGGAGTTACCAATAGGTTCAGTCCTGTGTACTAACTTGCGGCCGGGCTGTGAACACTGTTTTAGAGCTGAACCCTTGAAATATAAAGAAAATTGGATCTCGTCACGATGTTTATCGTAATCTCAAAAGTTATCAATCATACTGCATTATGGAAGCGATAGGGAAAAGTTGACCAGAACGTAGCTCTAAAGACTAAACATGGGTTCCACCACTTCAAGAGCCAAGTACAACTACATGAATTTATAAATCAGTGTTATGCATAATATAGTATCCCCAAAGTAAGATAAGATATTTTTTCATACTTTTCCTTCCCGACTGTTTTTCTTCACCGATTTCCATATATTACCTACATATTGTTAGATAATGTGCAGATGATATAAAGATTGCGAGAGTTGTTAATGACCCGTGATGGGCAGTGCTACTTCAGGATGACATGAATGATCCTCAAGAATGGGCAAAAAATTGGCAGCTGTATTTTAATAGTGCAAAATTCAAGTTCTTAACTTGGGAAATAGCAATCCCAAAATAACTTCTATGCTTTGTGGGGTGGAGTTGGAATAGTAGAAGAATAAAAGAATCTTCGAGTAACAATACAACCAGATATGTAGATTACTCAGCAGTGTAAAAAGTGGCCAGGATAGCCCTGTTTGAGAAATCGTTGATAGGACATTAATAATTTATCAGATTGTACTCTGTTGAAATTGGGAGGTCATAATGCCACTGTACAAGCAGGATTGGGTGAAACCAACAGAGCTGTTTTACTGTGAACACTATATTCAAGGTTATTTTAAGACTGCATTTGGAATACTGAGTCCAAGTATGGACACATCGAAAAAAATAAAATTGGGTTTCTTGAAAGGGTCCAAAGAAGGGCAATCCAGATGGTAAAAATCTGAAAAATGGCAAATATACAAGGAAAGACCAATTATGTGGGTTACAGAGCTTGGCAACTAGGCACCTGAGAGAGGACCTGATTGAGTCTCAGAGAGGGGTTAGTAAAATGAACGAAGGTAGAGTTTCAGTATTATAAAGAATTCGAAAAGTATGGGCTGTAAGTTCAAATTACAGGAGAAAGAGGTGTAGACTGCATACATTGTAGTAAATAAATTCAAGGCAGAAATAGAAACTTTTCGAGGGAATATATAGGTCGAAATTATTTTTTTTAGCTGATGCTGCTTTCTTGCATCATCATATGCCTCTGCTAATGTTAGCCAGGTGGGCAGGAGCAGCAGTGCATAGCACACGCTTCTTGATTAGACTGGGGTTCGAACCCGTGCCCACCAAATACGGAGGATGCGAAAAGGTCAGGGAATGATCACCGCATATCCTCAGAGCAATATGGCCTTAGTTGCTAATGCTCCAAATAACAAACAAACAGCCTCTGCTAATGCTAATTACACATTTTCAGGCTGTCATGGCTGTGGTATATCAACCATAGTGATGAAGTTGTGTAATGGAGGTTGCCATGCTGCTACTGGTGTTTTTCTCATGGAGCATATTTAGTAAATAGTAGATATGAAAAGTAAAGGCTATTTTCTGTATAATTATCATTTATTTATTTTATTATCCGTTTATTTTTTTTTACTTCACTTTGAAAGAAAGTAAAATTTGCTACTTTCTTAATAAATTTATTAGGTTTGGAACTGTTACACAGGTGTAATATTCTTGGTGTTGCTCAAATTCTTGTCAAAAGGATTTGAGCAACACCATGTTCTCTTAAAATGCATATTTAAAAATCTCTTCAAATGCATATTTTCATTTTAAAAAAATTACAGAACTTTTTATAACTCTGTAGGTATCTTTAACATAATGTACTTTTTTATTTCCTTACAGCTGAACTCTGCAATAAGTTGGGAAGAAAAGGAACTATGATTTTCTCTTCGCCTCTCTTTGTTGGTGGTTGGTTGCTAATTGCTTTTTCGAAATCACTTCCCCTGATTTTCTTTGCACGAATTCTAACAGGGTTTTGCTCTGGTTTGGTATCAGTTGCTGTTCCAACATATTTAGTAGAAATTTCAACTCCAGAGGTACGTGGACTTCTGGGAGCTTCATTTCAAGCTTTTGTTTGTATTGGTGTTCTACTTGTTATGGGTTTAGGAGCAGTGATGATGTGGCCTTGGCTAGCTCTGGCAAGCAGCATGGTTACAGCTCTTTTTCTTTTTCTTATGTGTCCGATGCCTGAATCCCCAAGGTGGCTAGTGTCAAAGGGACAGCTCTCAGAAGCCATAAATGCAGTTTCTTTTCTACAAGGTAACCATATTGATCCAGAATTAGAATGTAATACAATTGCAAATGACCTTCAACATCAACCGAAAGGAAGGTTGACAATGAAAGAAATTCTTCATCCTACTGTAATTAAGCCAGCTTTTCTTTCACTGGGCTTAGTATTTTTCCAGCAGTTTTCAGGAGACAATGGTATTATGTTCTATATTGAAGGCATATTTAAAACTTCAGGAAGTACCTTTGATTCCTCACAGGCATCTATCATTGTTGCTGCTGTGCAGGTAGTTATAACCTTTGTTAGCATGTTTCTAATGGACAAAGCAGGAAGAAGAATTCTTTTGATGGTATCAGGTTTTGGAATGTGTATTAGCTTGATACTCATGGGATTGTTTTTTTTCCCTAATACTGCTTTTCTTGCACAATATGGATGGATTCCAGTACTCAGCTTGGTAGGCTTTATAACTTCGTTCTCTCTAGGATATGGACCAGTTCCATGGTTAATGTCAGCAGAAATGGTTCCAGTTCGAGCCCGAAGTTTTGTTTGTGGAATAGCTTTTGCATTCAATTGGAGCATGGTATTCACTGTAACAAAAACATTTGATATTATGAATGATACAATGAATCCCTATGGAGTTTACTGGTTTTATTCATCTATGTGCTTTCTGAGCATCCTGTTTCCCATCTTTCTGCTACCTGAAACAAAAGGAAAATCATTGGAAGAAATTGAAAATTTTTTCTTAAATAAAGATATTGAGAGACAACCACTAAGGGATTCATTAGTTACATTAGAAGGATCTCTTAATTCATGTGAAGAAAGATGATGAAGATAAGGATAAAGAAACTATGGCTGTATTGTGTTATACGTTTACAGTAGTTATCCAATTTTCATGGTCATATTTTTAATTTTGTATAAATGTCTGTATAATTTTTAATTATGTATAAATCTGCATATTTTTAATTATGTATAAATGTCTGTATAATTGTGTATAAATATTTATATAATTGTGTTACCTATGTATAAAATATATATAATTGATTGTAATATATATTATTGATGATCCTGTATAGATTTCAGATAAACTGAATAAATATTTTTTATATATACATTCACACATGAAATTTTTAGAGATGGGGTTACCAGAAATAATACCAATTCAAGTTAAATGATGTTATAAAAACAGAAAGTAAGTTATAAAAAAATTGCTCCAGTTGAAAGTGAACAAAGCACCAGAGGAATAATGGAATCTCTCCAATTATATTAAAAGAAGCTGTAAAAGAGGTAGCTAAACTGTTGGCCATGATAATCTTTATTGCAATAATAAAAATAGAAATCAATACTTTGCAATATTGCACTTCATGGTCACAATGCTAGGGAAATGGAAGCATCATTAAATTAAACAGAACTACCTATAAGTTAGACATGTCAGATGTATCTTCTATTCACAAGTGGTTCCAAGAGTGAAATGTAAACCTTTCAGTTTAATTTGTACTAGGCAAAACACCAGAACGATTAGTTCGCCTGGCAGTATCAGCACTTCGGTTGTGGGTTGTAACTTGAAAGTAATGAGCTGGTGGCAGTCATTTCTTGTAGATAAAAATCTGTGATTATCTGTAACTTTTTAAATTCAGACAGACTTTTTCTTGATATATTCAATCACATTATACCTGCAAAGAATAATGCAGGTATAGCCTGAACATGCCAAGGAGGTGCAGTTCAACTATCTACTTCTTACTTTTAACTCAGTAAAAGTAGAACACTCGTGGGAGCCTATTAATGATATTGCCAGGTTTTGAAATTGTGTTTGTGTTATTATGTATATGAAAAATACATTTTTTTAAATTTTAAGATGATATATTGTATTCTTTTAGAGGGGCTTAGAGGGGAACAGGTATCCTGTGTGTTATCAGACACTCAGCCTAAAACACTGATGGATCCAATATCTCTCTATTACAGAAGATTTAGGAGTAGTCCGGTTGGCCTGCTTCCCTAAAATCCACTCATGCACACCTTCTCGATGGTAAGCCCTGTTACGTCACTTTTGTGGCAACGAACGTGTAGAGTGGTTCTCTTCAAGACGCCTGGTCAGCATGAAGAGGAAAAGACCAAACCCTCTAGCAATGAGAGCACAACAATACAAATGGCCCTCAGTCCCCAGCAGCTTTCACTCTCCCTCTTACGGCAGCGAGAGGATCAGAGTGGAAGCAGAGGGTGCTAAGAATCTCTGGGTACGACCAGGCTGCCATGCACGGAAACTGAACTTGGCCTGTTATAACGTACGATCACTCATCGGTGAAGACAGGATATTAGAGCTGGAAAAGGAATTAGAAAATGTGAATTGGAATATCATCGGTTTGGCTGAAACAAGAAGAAGAAATGAATCACTTATAAGTTAATCAAGTGGAAATCTGCTGTACACCAATGGAAACAGTGAAAGGAGTGAAGGTGGAGTTGGGTTTCTGGTCCATAAAGATTTTAAAAACAACATTTTGGAATTCAAAAGTACATCACCAAGGGTGCCAAGACTAATACTAAAGATTTCTAAGAGGTACAAGCTAAAGATTATAATGATTTATGCACCAACATCGAGCCATGATGATGAAGAGGTTGAAGAAATGTACACTGAAATTGAGTCTTCTAGATGAGCAGAAAACTCACTACACTATTATTATGGGGGACTTCAATGCTAAGGTTGGAAAAAGGCAAAACAGTGCAGAAAGAGGAACTATAGGAAATTTTGGAATTGGTGAAAGAAATAAAAGAGGTGAAAGACTTGTGGAATTTGCAGAATCTCAAGGAATGTCAGTAATGAACACTTTTTTCTAGAAAAGGGTGAACAGAAAGTGGACATGGAAGAGTCCAAATGGATTAACAACTAATGAAATCGACTTCATCCTCACTAACAGAAGATATATTGTGAATGATGTTACCGTCCTGAATAAGGTAAATGTTGGAAGTGATCACAGAATGGTAAGATGTACACTTGATATAGATGTAGGAAAGGAAAGGAAAAAACTGACTCGAGTAAATAATACAAAGATCTTTGAAATAACAGAGGAGGAGAAAAAGCAGTATGTACTGGAACTTAAAAACAAGTTTGAGCTTCCGCAGACTGCTCAGGACCAAGATATCGACGAGGAATATTACAACTTTCTGCAAGTGATAAAGCCCAAGAAACTTATAGGGAAACAGAAATCCAAAGAAGAAAAAATTAGTCAAGAAACACTTGTCATGATGAACCAAAGACGACAAATGAAAAGCAAGAAAAACACTGACAGGGAGAAAATTGAGTATACTGAGTTATGCAAAGCCATTAGAAAGAGACTCAGAGAGGACATAAGAAGATTTAACACAAGAAAAGTAGAACAAGCATTAAGGGAAAACAAAGGATTTAAATCAGCAGCCAGGAGCAGTAATACAGAAAGACAAATGATACTGAAACTGAAGAATAGCGATGGTGTACTTATAAACAGAAGAGAAGGCATAATTCAAATAGCAGAAGACTACTATAGAGAATTATACAAGGAGCGAGGGAATGATACCAGCAGTGGGGAAGATGGATTGCAAAGTAGCAACACATACGACATACCCGATATTCTTCCTGATGAGGTAGAACATGCATTGAAGAAAAGGAAGAATCGGAAAGCCCCAGGGGAAGATGAAGTTACTGTACAGTTGTTAAAATTGGGAGGAAGAGACAACACAAAAACTGGCAAGGCTCTTCACAAAGTGCATTAGAAAAGGTGTGATGCCTAAGCAGTGGAATAATGCAATCATAGTTTTGCTGCATAAGAAAGGAGATAAATCAGAAATTGGAAATTATAGACCAATTAGCTTGTTATACCACATCTACAAGTTGTTCACAAGGGTCATTACTAACAGATTAGAAAGAATACTTGATGAGAATCAACCGAAAGAGCAAGCTGGCTTTAGGACAGGATTCTCAACTATGGACCACCTTCACGTAATATCACAGCTAATGGAGAAAGCAAATGAATATAGAACACCATTATGCCTGGCATTTGTGGATTATGAAAAGGCATTTGACTCCATACAGCATAAGGCAATGTTTCGGGCACTGCAAAGACAAGGCATAGATGCCCCATATATTATAATTTTGAAGAAAATATGTGAGAGTGCTACATCCTTTATTAGACTAGACAAAGACAGTAGCAAATTTAAAATCGAGAAAGGAGTTCGACAAGGAGACACAATATCTCCCAAGCTGTTTACTGCTGCCCTTGAGGAAGCTTTCAGAAGATTAGACTGGTCGCAGAAAGGAGTCAATGTGAACGGAGAGTACCTAAACCATTTACGATTTGCAGATGACATTGTGGTCATAAGCCACGATCCCAAAGAATTAGAGGAAAATCTTAATCAGTTATGCACAGTTAGTAAGGATTTTGGACTAAAGATGAATATGGCTAAAACAAAAGTAATGATGAACAAGTATGCCACGGAAAGGGAAATAATGATTGAAGGAGCAGTAATTGAAAAGGTGGAGTCATATACTTATCTGGGACAAGTTATCAGCTGTAATAATGATAAATGGCTGGAAGTCAAGAGAAGAATAAATTTTGGATGGATAGCATTCAGGAAATATAGTCACATACTGAAGAGCAATATCCCAGTTTGTCTGAAACGTAAAATAATGAATCAATGTATACTCCCCACCATGACTTATGGAAGTGAAACTTGGGCACTCACCAAAAGAATGAAAGAGAAGCTAAGAACTACACAGCGAAGAATGGAACGAATTATATTGGGAATCAGACTGTTAGATAAGAAGAGAAACAAATGGATTAGGCAGCAAACTCAAGTAAAGGACATTCTTATCAAAACTAAAGAACTAAAATGGTCTTGGGCAGGACACATAGCTCGAAGACATGATGACAGATGGACTAAGAAAATAACAGAATGGTACCCAAGAGGAGCTAGAAGAAAACCTGGAAGAAAAGGCGGAGATGGATAGATGAAATTCATGAGTTTTTGAGTAGTAAATGGATGGCCAGTGCTCAAAACAGAAGGAACTGGAAAGTTGCTGGAGAGGCCATCCTGCAGTGGATTGAAAATGGCTGATGATGATGATGATTCTTTTAGATTTAATTTTATCATATAATAAAAAAATTAATATACATAAAATACGTACGTATTTTAGGTATAACAATTTACATTAGTTTACAATAATTCATGGGATCCTGTTAATGATATACACAAATTTTGGACCTTGAATCAGGATATGGTTAGGTGAAAAAAGGTTTAAAAGTTTGTATTGGGAATAATGTGCATTTTTTGGATTGGGTGTAGAGAAGGTGAATGAGTGGGGAGAGGAACAGAAAAGTACTTTTACTGAGAGGGGTTTGATGAGATTAAAAACTGAATTCTAAATGGAAAGCCTTCAGAGACAATCTTGGAGGGTACTAGGCTTTTCATCATCATTATCAGCCATTTTCAATCCACTGCAGGATGAAGGCCTCTCCAGCAACTTTCCAGTTCCTTCTGTTTTGAGCACTGGCCATCCACTTACTATGCACAAACTCATGAATTTCATCTATCCATCTCCACCTTTGTCTTCCAGGTTTTCTTCTAGCTCCTCTTGGGTACCATTCTGTTATTTTTTTAGTCCATCTGTCATCATGTCTTTGAGCTATGTGTTCTGCCCAAGACCATTTTAGTTTTGATAAGAATGTCCTTTACTTAATTTTGCTGCCTAATCCATGTGTTTCTCTTCTTATCTAACAGTCTGATCCCCAATTTAATTCTTTCCATTCTTCGCTGTGTAGTTCTCAGCTTCTCTTCCATTCTTTTGGTGAGTGCCCAAGTTTCACTTCCAGTGAGTGAAGTCATGGTGGGGAGTATACATTGGTTCATTATTTTTCGTTTCAAAGTGGGATATTGCTCTTCAGTATGTGACTATATTTCCTGAATGCTATCCATCCAAAATTTATACTTCTCTACACTTCCAGCCATTTATCATTATTACAGCTAATAACTTGTCCCAGATAAGTATATTACTCCACCTTTTCAATTACTGCTCCTTCAATTATTATTTCCCTATCTGTGGCATACTTGTTCATCATTACTTTTGTTTTAGTTGTTGTTATTTGGTTTTTAGGAGCATTAGCAGCTAAGGCCATATTGCTCCGGGAATATGCGGAGGTCATTCCCTGACCTTTCAGCATCCTCCGTATTTGGTGGTGACGGGCTCGAACCCCGGTCTAATCAAGAAGCGTGTGCTACGCACTGCTGCTTCTTCCCACCTGGCTATGGAGGCACCCTTTGTTTTAGTGATATTCATCTTTAGTCCAAAATCCTTACAAACTGTGCATAACTGATTAAGATTTTCCTCAAATTCTTTGGGATCGTGGCTTATGACACAATGTCACTGAAAATTGTAAATGCTTTAGGTACTCTCCGTTCACATTGACTCCTTTCTGCGACCAGTCTAATCTTCTGAAAGCTTCCTTTAGGACAGTAGTAAACAGCTTCGGAGATATTGTGTCTCCTTGTCGAAATCCTTTCTCGATTTTAAATTTCCTACTGTCTTTGTCTAGTCTAATAAAGGAGGTAGCACTCTCATATATTTTCTTCAAAATCATAATATATGGGGTATCTATGTCTTCTCTTTCCAGTGCCCAAAACATTGCCTTATGCTGTATGGAATCAAAGGCCTTTTCATAATTCACACATGCCAGGCACAATGGTGTTTTATATTCATTTTCTTTCTCCATTAGCTGTGATATTACGTGAAGGTGATCCATAGTTGAGAATCCTGTCCTAAAGCCAGCTTGCTCTTTCGGTTGATTCTCATCAAGTATTCTTTCTAATCTGTTAGTAATGACCCTTGTGAACATGTAGATGTGGGATAACACTCGAATTGGACTATAATTTCCAATTTCTGATTTATCTCCTTTCTTATGCAGCAAAACTAAGATTGCATTATTCCACTGCTTAGGCGTCACACGTTTTCTAATGCACTTTGTGAAGAGCCTTGCCCGTTTTTTTGTTGTCTCTTCCTCCCAATTTAACAACTCTACAGTAGTAACTTCATTTCCCCCGGGGCTTTCCGATTCTTCATTTTCTTCAATGCATGTGCTGCCTCATCAGGAAGAATATCGGCTATGTCGTATGTGTTGCTACTTTGCAATCCATCTTCCCCACTGCTGCCATTATTCCCTCACTCTTTGTATAATTCTCTATAGTAGTCTTCTGCTATTTGAATTATGCCTTCTCTGCTGTTTATAAGTACCCCATCGCTATTCTTAAGTTTCAGTATCATTTGCTTTCTGTATTACTGCTCACGGCTGCTGATTTAAATCCTTTGTATTCCCTTAATGCTTGTTCTACTTTTCTTGTGTTAAATCTTATGTCCTGTCTAAGACTTTCTAATGGCTTTGCATAACTCAGTATATTAAATTTTCTCCCTATCAGTGTTTTTCTTGCTCTTCATTTGTCGTCTTCGATTCAACATGACAAGTGTTTCTTGACTAATATTTTTCTTCTTTGGATTTCTTTTTCCCTATAGGTTTCTTGGGCTTTATCACTTCCAGAAAGTTGCAATATTCCTCGTCGATATCTTGGTCTTGAGCAGTCTGCCGAAGCTCAAACTTGTTCTTAAGTTCCAGTACATACTGCTTTTTCTCCTCTTCTATTATCTCAAAGACCTTTGTATTATTTACTTGAGTCAGTTTGTTCCTTTCCTTTCCTACATCTATATCAAGTGTACATCTTACCATTCTGTGATCACTTCCAACATTTACCTTATACGGGATGGTAACATCATTCACAATGTATCTTCTGTTAGTGAGGATCAAGTCAATTTCATTAGTTGTTAATCCATTTGGACTCTTCCATGTCCACTTTCTGTTCACCCTTTTTTTGAAAAACGTGTTCATTACTGACAGTCCTTGAGATTCTGTAAATTCCACAAGTCTTTCACCTCTTATTTCTTTCACCAATTCCAAAATTTCCTATAGTTCCTCTCTCTGCGCTGTTTTGCCTTTTTTCAACCTTAGCATTGAAGTCCCCCATACTGATAGTGTATTGGGTTTTCTGCTCATCTAGAAGACTCAATTTCGGTGTACATTTCTTCAACCTCTTCATCATCATGGCTCGATGGTGGCATCATGGTTCAGTGTTGCCCCTGTTAGTTCCGTAGTAGCCAATATCGCCATGTAAGATCTGGAGGAGCCGATACACCTGAACCCATCTGTACCTATTACAACATGGTGAAGATATGTTGAAAATATTTTTATTGTAATACCACATGGGTCTGAAACAGCACTACTGGAATACCTCAACTCCCTGTCTTAATTTCATTGTTTACCATAGAGTAAGAGGTCAACGACGCATTCCCATTCCTGGATGTATTAGTTCATTGCTTAGGTCCATGTTTAGAGACTTCGGTATACTGCAAACCTATGTGTTGTGGACAATTTACTAAGTACAAATCTGGCCATGCACCCAGTCATCTCAACAGCACTGCCCGCACCCTATTCTCCAGGTCTTGGAGCCATTCCAGCACTGATGCAATTAGGTGTAACGAGATTTCCCATTTGAAGGCAGACCTAACCAGTTGTGGTTATCCATCCCATGTGCTAAACAGGTGCTTATTACAGGCACAAGAACTCACATTCTACCCAAGACCACCGAACCAAGATGGTAATGCCATCCACCTACATTCCCTATTATCCAGGCGTGTCAGCACAGATCTCAAAAATCCTCAGAAATTACATCAAATGTGTGCAGTTATCCTGCAGAAACGTACGTTCACTTGTCTCCAGTGTGAAGACCCCTGTCTCTCTTCTCTTACGCAGCAATGTATATTGCATCACCTGTAGAGACTGATAGCTGCTACATAGGAGATACATCAAGACGTCTAAAAGATCGTCCTACGAAACATGACAGAGCAATCCGGCTTCCCGAAACTGGCCAGTCCCAAGTCGCGGAAATTTTTTTGGCCACCAACCACAATCTCAATCCCAAATGTGACTTTGAAATAGTAGACCACTCATGACACTTTCGCCACCGCCTATGGCTAGTCACTTAACATATTAAACAATCCAAAGGCAAAAAACTGCCACAAAGGCATACGTCTATACCCCATCTTAGAGACAACCATTTTAATGCTGGATAAACACTGGAGTAAAAGAGCGCATGTCTGTGCAACAATAGCAAATGAATAACGTGCCTCACTCTCATCTCATTGCACCTATCAGTTGTATTTAAAATAGTTTAAAAAGAGACTCGTTAGTCTTGAAAGCTACTGCTACTCATTATATATTTTATTATATTAAATTAAACTGGGTTATCATTGTATATATATTTTTCTTAACCATGGACCCCAGTACACCAGACCCATTCGTTACAATTAGACCAATGACTTTAAATGGCCCCACAAGAAGAAATCCGACCAGGAAACCTTCGATTCAGGTAATTGCAGGCTATGTGTCTGAAATCTGTGGGAGCGCCATCATGAAATGTATTGATGAATGATCAGTAGCGTGTTGTGGAGAAATCAGGCTTATTGTTTTCCAGATAGTTTCTGTAGGCCTGTCCTGTGAGTTTGTTTGGAAATACATGGGACTCAAGAAAATTATCTCCAAAAATACCCGCCCAGATGAGGCTGAACCACTGTTGATGTGATGGAAGAATTGCTTGTGGGGTTTTTTTCAGCCCATACTTGGCGATTGTGAAAGTTTTGGTTCCAACTTGTGTGAACTGTGCTTCATCTGTAATATCACTAAGGCAGGAAAGAGGATTTGTACCACATTTCTGCAAGAACCACATTACTCATGTGTGTTATCTTCTGATGACAAGGCCCATTGCAGATGGTATCAAAATAGCCAAACGTTGAACATCCGGTTGCATTGCTATTCTGCGTGCTGATTCCAGAAGTAGCACGCACAACCAATTTCTTCTCTACTTCAGGAGTCGTAGATCTTGGTCATCCTCTGTCGGTAGCATGAGGTGTAAAGGTCCCATATTCACAAAGATGGCGATAGATACCTTCACACATTTTCCTTTTTGGACATCTTCGTTCTTGCAACCTTAAATATTATAAACGACGAGACTCCAGAGCAGAGCCGCTGGCCAATCAAGAGCAAGCGGTTATGTACATAAAGTGCATATTCACTTGTTCCTGTTTGAGTACATGGTCGGAATAGAAAACCACCAGATTCTGGTAATTTGTGATAAAGGATAATCAGGAAATGGATGGATTGTAAAAAAGGATAATAACCTGCAGGAGATTGCACTTGCTCCCAAGTAACTAACCGGATATTCCGGTTAGTTACTTGGGAGCAAGGCATTTCTGGAACTATGTTGATATAAAATATTTGTATTGCCTACATATGAGAAACACATTCCTGAAGTTATGTTGTGTATTTTTCAAACACACTGCATATCAGTGAGAAAACTCCAGGACCTGCTTTGGCAGCCTGTCTCCACTAAGAAAACTATATCTTACTGCACAATTACCCCACATCTGGTTCATTCTCCATCTCCCTGACTAATACCATGCAGTTTATGTTTCTCTTGTGTTACTGCAACCCATATGCAGTACTTTACATTTGTCAAAATTAAACTTCAGTTGCCACTGCTCAGACCATCTACCTAACTTGTAGATCCTGATCCAAAAGTATACTGTTTTTACTTTCATTAACAATCCTACCAACCTTTGTATCATCTGCAAACTTGGACATTACACCTGTTATACCTTCATCGATATCATTAATAAATACATAATGGGCCCAGCACCGAACTCTGGGAGACTCCAATAATAATATTACTCCATGTAGAGCAGTGTCCATTTATTATCACCCTCTGCTGTTTCCCATTCAACCATCTGTTTATCCATAATAATTCATGCCAACCCACTCCAATCTGCACAGCAGTCTACTATGTGCCATAGTATCGAAAGCTTCCCTGAAATCCAAGTACAATGGTCCCTCTGGTCACAAACAAATCGGCTCACTAACAATTTATGAACAAATTTTGACTCAACCCGTGAACAATGCCTCGGTGCACGAATGCACAAAAATGGCTTTGGTGCCATGTTTTCGGCATGCGAACAGCATCAGTTGTACTTGGGTTTGCGCGCTGTGAGCATTGTTGTTGCATTGTTCTTGATACAAGTGTTTTTTGCTTTTTGCATAAAATTAACCCTCCTTATGGCTCCCAAGAAATTGAAATGTGTTAGTGACGTGTAAAGAAGCCTAAACGTATTACAGGGGAAACCAAGAAGGAAATAATAGCTAAACAGGAGAATGGTGTTTATATTTCTGATTTGGCCAAGCAGTACGACCTGGCTAAATCTACGATCTGTACTATCATAAAGAACAAATATGCGCTAAAGATGGCTGATGTGGCTAAAGGAGTGACTATGTTAATGAAGCAAAGGTCTCAAGTGTTAGAAGTAGAAAAATTATTGTTAGTTTGTGTTAATGAAAAGCAGCTTCCTGGAGATAGTGTTAGCAAGGCCCTAATATGGTATAAGGCTTTACTTTTGCATGGTGATTTCGTGCCAAAAACAAGTGATGCTAGCGTTGACGAATTTAAAGCAAGTAGAGGCTGGTTCGAGATGTTTCGTCGACAAACTGGAATTCATAGTGTTGTTAGGCTTGGAGACGCAGCTAGTTCGGACAAAAAAGGAGCAGATGCCTATGTGGAGGAATTTTGAAACTTATCAACATCTCAAGGTTATGTACCACATGAAGTTTTTAATTACGATGAAACGGGACTTTTTTGGAAAAAAATGCCAAGAAGGACCTACATAACCCAAGAGGAAAAGTCACTGCTTGGCCACAAACCAATGAAGGATAGGCTTACACTTTTATTCTGCGCTAATGCAAGTGGGGATTGTAAGATTAAGCCTCTTTTAGTTTACCACTGAAAATCCACATTCTTTTTAATGCAATAAAGTGTTAAAGGGTAAACTTCCGGTATTGTGGAGAACGAATAGAAAAGCTTGAGTAACAAGATTACTTTTTATGGAGTGGTTGACTGATGTTTTTACGCCAACTGTAAAGAAAGACCTTGAAAATAATTTGCCCCTTAAGTGTCTGCTGGTTAGGGACAATGCTCCTGCCCATCCTCAAGTATGGAAGAAGACCTTGATGTTGAATACAACTTCATAAAAGTCAGATTTCTGCCTCCTAACACCACTCCTCTCATCCAGCCCACAGACCATCCGACTTCAAGAAGATATATATATACCAAGGCTTGTGTTTCGAGGTGACCAACGACACAGATTTCATGCTGCGTGATTTTTGAAAGGATCACTTCCATATCCTCCACTGCATAAACCTCATTGACAAGGCATGGAACAATGTCTGTAACCGCACATCTCAATTTGCCTGGAGGAGACTTTGACTTTGGCCAGGTTGTGTGCCTGATAGAAACTTCGAGGAGACAGATGTAACTAGTAAACAATACCGTGACCATTGGCAAGAGTTTGCTTGGGCTTGGAGGTCGAGGATGATGCTGTGGAGCTGGTGGAGGACCACAAACAAGAACTGAACACAGAACTTGAGTTGCAACATGAACAGATGAAAGTTATGCAGGACTACTCGGAAGAGGAAGAGGTGGTACCTGTTTCAAGTGCTGAGATCAAAGAAATTTGTAGCAAGTGGAGTGAAGTGCAGGTTTTCATTGAGAAGCATCACCCTAACAGAACTGTGACCAGTAGAGCAGTGGACATTTAAAATCACAATGTGATGTCCCATTCTCGGAAAATTATCCAACACAGAAAAAGACAAATGCCTCTGGATTGTTATCTTGTGAAAACACCAGACACCGAGCCAGCAATCGAACCAATTCCCAGGACAAGAGAAAAAAACACTAGAAAGGCCCACCGTTATTATGGAATGGGACCCTCCTTCTAAGTAGTCTTCCACCTGTGCCAGCAACTATCAACTACAAAGGTAAAATTATACTGGATATTATATATTTTTGCCACAGAAATCCAAAAAAGCTTTCTGGGGAAGGTGAATGGATTAATTGGATTTGCATTTTTTTATGTGAACCTCAAACACGAGAGATATTAGAACCTATAGTACTTAGTACCGTGTTGGGTTGGAGGTTGGCAAGACGAAAGAAGATATTTGGTGACATTGGACTTGATCTTCTGTAGACTAATTTTCTGGAAATGCGAATGAAGGAAGGTTGTTCCAGAAAGTGGCAGTTGAATGAATAAATGAGGAAGATGAAAAGTTGGTTCTGTGGGTTTGAAGTTGGACAGTAAATGGATGTTGGCTGGTGGTGGCATGAGTTGGGACTGTTCTGAAAGAGAGAGCAGGAATTATAGAAGCCAATTCAGAAAAGCAGTGCCCGTGGAAGTATCTGTAGAAGAGGCATGCAGCAGAGACAGTACGTCTATGAGAAAGCTAGTGGAGAGACTGTTAGAGATAAATCGCTAATTAACCTACTGCCCTGTTCTGAATGGAATCAAGAAGCCTGAGAGAGGTTTTGGGGGCACCACCCCAGATGTGAGAACAATACTCCATGGCAGGGCGGATTTGCAATTTATACAAAGTGAGCAGCTGTTTGGAAGAAAAGTATCGCCGAGAGCGAAAGAAAAAACCAAGTTTTTTAGATGCAGAGGAAGCAATATTTGTAATGTACTTGTGCCAAGAGAGATTAGAAGTAAGGGTAATCCCCAAAAGAAAGATATCATTTTGCCTAGAAATCAGTGTCACTAAAGATAAGCATAAGAGCAGAAGAATACTTTTTCCGAGATATAAGACAAGACTGAGTTTTAGAAGGGTTGAAATCAACTAAGTTGTCTTTGCACCACTGGAGAATTACCTGAAGATCGGCATTTAAGGAATTGGTACCAGATTTTCGAGAAGTTGAAGCTGATTGAACAAGACAAGGTTTCTCAAAATGGAAAGTGTAAAGAATGTGCTATCATCGGCAAAACTATGGATAGGATTTCCAGTCAATGCAAGAAGGTCATTAATATACAAGAGGAAAAGAGTGGGGGAAAGAACTGAACCTTGGGGGACACCAGCATTAATGGAGAAGTTAGAAGACAGAGAGCCATCTACCATCACCCTCAGTGAGCGATCAGAGAGAAAACTGGATAACAAATTACTGAAAACAGTTGGAAAACCATAAGATGGAAGCTTGTTTAGAAGACCTTTATGCCAAACAGGATCAAAAGCCTTTGAGATGTCAACAGCAACTACTTATGTTTCACCGAACCTTTCCATTGAATTAGTCCAGCATATCACCAGAGGATCGACACTGATGGAATCCATACTGGCGATCATTGATCAAACGGAAGGTTTCTAGCTAGTTTAAGAGTTGGTGGGTAATTGATTTCTCCATTACTTTAGAAAGAGTAGACGTAATTGCAATGGGACGATAATTGGATGAGAGGGATTTGTCACCCTTTTTCAACTGGCTGGATATGAGAAAATTTCCAAGCAGCAGGAAAAACACCTTTAAAATAAGAAAGCGAAAAAAAGGCGGCAAAGAATAGGAGTAAGTTCAGGAGCACAGGTTTTGAGAACAAGTGGAGAAATACCATCCGGACCTGGAGCTTGCTTAGCATCAAGATTCATCAAAATCCTTCTGATATTCTTTTGATGGAAGACCACAGGAGGCATTGAATGGACAGTGTTGGGAATGGTGGGAGGTATTTTAATAGGATCATTAATACATGAGCTGGAAGAAAAATGGGATGCTAGAAGGTCAGCTTTATCCTTAGCTGAAGTGACAACAGAACCATCTGGTTTGGACAGTGGTGGGAGCAGAGATGGGCAAAAGTTACGGCCAATAGCTTTGGCAAGAGACCAGAATGCTCGGCTACCATTAGGGCAAGAAGCAAGTTTTATACTCTTAGCCTGTTCAGACTCTAGTTTGGACTGATAAATGACTGCTTTACAATTGTTGCGAGCTTTTGTGTAGGCAGAAAATGTAACTGAAGAATTAGAAACAAGCCAATTACAATATGCAACATTCTTCTGTTAAACAGCCTTAGCACATTTATTGGAAAACCAAGGTTTAGATAAAGGACAAGATTTTAAAGTGGAGTGTGGGATAAAGGATTCCATTCCTGCAAGAATAATTTCACTGATACGATCTGAGCAAACGTTGACATCAAAAGTTTGGAAACAGTAATCCGACCAAAGAAAAGAAGTCTCGCAGGTCATCCCGTTTTGCATTCTTGTAATGCCAAACAACACGAGGTTGGGAATAGCCATGAGATAAAGGCTCCATTGGAGAAGAGACAATTACCAAGTTGTGATCTGAACTGACTAAAGGACCTCTCACTTTGACCGTGCACTTAGAAGGGTTGTTTGTGAGAAAAAGATCAAACATATTGTCTGTATGATTAGGATTGTCCGGTATTCTTGCAGGTAAATGAACAATGTGTGTGCTAGGTCATTAGTAATTGCAAAAGCCTCAGTATCTCGACCTGCTGGGTCAGTGTGACTAGAAAACGGAAGCCAGCTGCTGTTATGAACATTAAAATCACCAAGGAAAATTACCTCACTGTTGGGAAAGTTGGACTAGAGAAAGTCAAGTTGCAAAGAGAGGAAGTCAAAGAGCTCCAAGTGTGATTAGTGGAGTTGGGAGATCGGTAGAGACAACAGATGAATTTAACATAATGAGGTAGAGAGATTTTAAGCCAGAGAAGATCAAAGAGGAGATTCCAAATTGCGAAGTCTCTGACAGGGACTATCAGAACGGACATATGCACATGTACCACCTTTGAGGTGAAAGAATCATACAGCGAATAATTTGGGCATCTGAGATGAGCAGTAGTTGAATCAACCGAGAACTGAGATTCTGTCAGAAAAATGACATTGGGTTCGGCAGACTGCAAGTGGAAATGGACATCGTTGAGATTAGAATTGAGACCACGCGTATTAGGGAAATGAATTAGGAAGTCCTTGGGAGGTTTAGATCTTTTCACAGATAAGCCTGTTCTATTAGTTTGACAATTCATGGTGTATTCAATAGTAAGAAAAAGTGGTGGGCATGCTGTACGAAGTAGTGAAATTTGGATATGGCATACACGTGGTAAGAATATACCCAGTTCCTTGACATAACGTGGCCTCGACAATGGCCCCCGCATACACACTACTCGGACTCCCTCCAGTCACTGTATGGCAGAGTAGAGGTAGTAAGATTATACGCTAGCTGATCCGGATGCCTCCTAGAGAGTTACCAATAGGTTTGGTCCAGTGTACTAACTAGTGGCCGGCCTGCGAACACCGATTTAGAGCTGTACCCTCGAAGTGTAAGGAATATTGGATCTCGCCACGACATTCATCATGACCTCAAAAGTCATCAATCATACTGCATGATGGAAGAGATTGGGAAGGGTTGACCGGAACTTAGCTCTAGAGACTAGACATGGGTTCCACCACTTCAAGCCTCCAATGAGCAAAGTGGTGGTATTGCAACGGTTGATGAGTCATCTAGCACCTAGTACTGCCTGGTAACAGAGGGGCAGCGTTCCTTCATGTGGTGTGGGCGCCACGCCTCGACCCCTGCTTACGTTGGTTCACACCTGGGTGGTCACCCGCCACGTACTTGTGCATGGAGGTTATACCAAGGATTACTAACAGTCCCACCATTGTGAAGCTGCAAGCAGAGGATTTAGCTCTTACAGACCGTCCAGACTTCGCCAAAATTGGGTCCACTTGGCTTGAGTGTGCCCCGAATATCAGTTCCATCAGCGTTTTAGACTCCCAGGTAGCAAGTACAGCTTTAGCATATCTGAGACAATGTCTGTGACAACCTCAGGGACCAAACATTAATTTCAATAGAAAAAATTAAGGTCTGCCAGAAATCATTGGAAGTCTGTTTAGCTGAAATTGCATAGAACACCATATCCAAGTTTCAAGCTCCAGGGTCTCATAGAAGTTGAGATATGACTTTCTATTAATTTTAATTAAATTTATTACAAAAAAATAATCCTCTTGTAGAAGTATGGAAACAATGGTCCGAAGGAGACTGAAAATGCATATAATTATGCATTTTCTGTCAATGGAAGGTCAGTCAAATTTCAGTCAAATTTCACCTGGTTACAGTAACTTTGCAAGATGCCCATCATTACAAAAAGACTTTCTGGAAGACGATTCTACGTATGTATGCAAGATGCTTTCTTGCAGTACTGGGCATCTTGCAGTACTGGGCATCTTGCCCATCATTTGCAGGAAAGCAATTAACTCTTAAACTAAATTCACTTTACTATTATTTATGAACAAAAATATTAATATTATGCACTTATTCTTATGTAGCTCAAGATACAATTATTCCTAAGTATATCTTCTTAAAACAGTTTCCTAAGAGCATTTTCTTCATGTAACCATACATTGCTATTATTTATGAACACCTTATATCAAAGGAATAACATTACATACTTGTTTCTATGTAGCTCATCATACAATAATTCCTAAGCATCTTAAGGGCATTCTTTTTCTTCATATCTACCTAAAATCAGTTTCCTAACAGCATTTTTTTCATATAAACATACATTGCTAAGATTCCTCTCAAGCAGCAAATGGTGTACAGGCATACCTCGAATAATGAATAGGATGTGTTCCACGAATTACTTCGTTAAGCGAAACTTCGTTTTCAGAGGTAAAAATACTATGGCCAGAATAGGGATACGTTCCTACGTAAAGAAAATGAAAGCTTTTTTTTCGAACAAAGAAAAGTTTTATTAAATAAACAGTCAACTTACATACAAAGTGAAATCACATTTTAAAATATGAGTCTAAAGTTGATTGCTTATGCTTTTTTTCTCTTTCATTTAACAATTGCCTATACGGAGTTATTGCATTTAACACTGATCGCTTAACAATAAAACTTCTTCCTAAATCAGGATCATTTTCACTAAAAAAATTTAAAACGTTTTCAATGTCATTTAAGCACCTTTTTAAATCTTTGGTTGTTAACACTTTTTCAGCAGGAACTTCTTTAACTTCGTCTTCATTATCTTTGTCGCTAACAAGGTTTTCTAAATCTTCCACTGAAAAACCATCATCTTCTGCATTCAATAAATTTCTAACATCCTCTTCATCGACATTTTCGAAACCTATTGATTGAGCCATCTGGATAACTTCATTTCTAATTTCTTGGATGTTATTTTCTTCTTCTCGTACAACTTCTGGCCATATTTTGCGCCAAACTCCATTTAAGCATTTCTTAGTGACTTCTTTCCAAGAACTATCAATGTTTTCAATTGCGTTTTTAATGGTGTAGTTTTTCCAAAAAGTTTTAACTGTCATTTCCTCTTTATCCTCTAGTTCAGTTAAATTACTTAATGTTCGACGCAGATAATAAGCTTTAAATGATGCTATTACTCCCTGATCCAATGGTTGAATCAGGAAAGTTGTGTTTGCTGGAAGAAACACAACTTTGACAGGAATGCATGTGTCCAACGTGTTAAGATCAGTAGGATGTCCCGGAGCATTGTCTAACAACAAAAGAGCTTTTTCTTCAAAGTTTTTTTTTTTTTTGACAATACCGTTTTACTCCAGGACAAAAGTGGTTAACAAACCAATCAGTAAATAACTCCTTGGTAACCCACGCTTTTCTATTTGCTTTCCATATTACAGGTAAATTCATTTTTATGTTACCTTTTAACGCCCTCGGATTTTCTGAATGGTAAACTAATAACAATTTTAATTTATAATCGCCAGAGGCATTTGATCCAAAGAGTAACGTTAAACGGTCTTTGGCTGCTTTGAACCCAGCAGCTGATTTTTCTTCAATAGAAATGAAGCTTTTTGTTGGTAGCCGTTTCCAGAACAAACCGCTTTCGTCAACATTGAACACCAAATTTGGTGGAAAATTTTCACGTTCAATTATTTCCTTTAGTTTTTCTGGAAACTTATTTGCAGCTTCTCCTGTTAATTTTACACTATGAATCCTGGCCCGTTTTTTAAATTTCTCGAACCAACCACGAGAAGCCCCGAAGGTTTCCGTAATTTCTTCAGTTTGTTTAGATTTCAGGTGATTAAACTGGAATATTTTTTTTATGTTAAATGGGGCTTGAAATTGCGGACTTCGTTATATCGAAGCTTCGTTATCAGAGGTAACGTTAACAGAGGTATGCCTGTATTTTTAAGCAATTAACAAATTAATTTTATCTTATATATAACCTATCAAGGATGCAACTTGTAGACAAAAGATACGGTTAGATGCAGAGAATATATCATTAGATGAAGAGAATATCTCCACAACTGTCAGCTAGGGGCCACTAAAAGTCACAGTAAATTTAATGGAACGCAAGAATCAAGTCCTGCATTATCCTGCTGGAAATAGCTGTCTGATTGAAGATAAACCTCAATGGTTCGACTTGACAGACCAACTTATACTAGATCTGCTGCATTCATAATCACATCTGTGGTCGCATGGTTTGTTGTGGAACAAACCATTGATGTGCACAGCAGGGGCCTACTGACAACAGGTGATATTTCATAATAGATAGCAATAGCTTCAGAGATCATACCATGGGACCTTTATGCAAAATCTAATGCCACTATCTTGAGAAGGTATATTAGTTATTCATACAACTCTCAAAAACGAAAACCAATCTTAGGTTTAAGAACCTCCACTCTTGTATGCTTCATCCCATGCACGTAGAATCATTTAATGCCAATAAAATGACGAAATATAAGTAATTTGAAGCAAGTTGAAGTCAAGAATAATCACCAGTCAATGTTTATAGGGTTTGGTTTACAGCCTTCACTTTTTGACATAGTGTTTGATTTACAGCCCTAGTTCTTTCATTAGGGAATATGAAGCATTTCGAAGAAAAGAAAATCAAGTGAAGATGAAATTAATCAACTTATTTATTGTAAAATTAAATGATTCAATTAAATACCAAATTGGAATTTGGAAAGTTATTTTTAATTCACTAATAAAATTAGAATCATTGGACATTGTTTTCATCTGATCAATACGAAAAGAAGAAAATTGTTCAAGGATATCTTTTAACTGGTTTTCAAGAAAGAAAGAAAGATTAGAGTTAGTATTTCTGTGAAACTTTCGGTTAAATTAGAGTATTGTCATTTTGAAATTCTTCAAGGTGTATCTTCCGAAAAGATCGATCCAATGCAGCATCAATTAGAATGTTTCTCACGAGCCAATAACATTTCAAAAGCTCAAGATTAAACCTGTCTTTCTCTTCTTGAATTTTCGGAAATTACTTATTTAGATGCCTTGGGGGAAATTATATTGATGGATCTTTGCACAAATACCTAAAAATATGCTATGGGAACAACAGGCAAAGATTTTAAACTGTTTGTGATTATGGTAATGGTTGTCGTGAATTTTTGAATTCACAACAGCCATTACTTCTAATGAATTTTTGTAAATAATTGTTATAATTGGTATTGTATAATTATACATGCTGTAACTGCACGTAATAAAGACAAATTTCATTCTCTTTATATTACAGTAATACCCCGAAGTTACGCGATAGGTGGGTCCGACGAAAACGCGTAAGTCGAATTCGCGTAAGTCGGGGTACAACTTTGCATATAAATACATATAAATTTTGCTCAATTGGGACCAAGGACTAACAAAAACACTAGTTTAGAAGAAAAATATTAATAAAATTGCTGTTCTGTATACATATTAATACAAACAAACAAACATATTAATACAAAATATGTATTAAAAAAACAAATGACTTACGTTAAAAAGTTATTTCGATGTCGATGGCTTCATAAAATCTAACAAATTCGTCTGACGACACAGCGCCTTCTTTTTTTCACGCAGAATTTCTTCGTAGCAAGCTAATAATTTTTTTTATTCCTTGCTTTGTAGCTATAAGGCGTTCTTCGTTGGAGTCTATGTTTTCTAAAATTTTTAAGCCCTTTACAATTGAGCCGTTTTCAATTTTCAACCTGTCAAGTTTGCAATTGTCATGTGCTTTTCGCCGTTGCTTCATTTAGGCCTGTAGCACGTGCAATATCACATGGTCTTTCATTTCGCTCAAAGCGTTTCACAATTTCATATTTTTTCTCTATTGATAGAGGCGGACTGGCCATAAGCCTTACCGGGGCCAGTGTAACCCCGGTGGGCCAGTGTGATTTTGGCCATAAACCATAGTATGAGGCCACTATAAATTTTCCCGGGTAAGAATTTTTGACCCAGTCCGCCTCTGTTTATCGATAATTGCTTTTCTTTTTCTCTCTGAATCTGCAGTGTCTTCACCAGGACGCTTCCTTTTCACACCTTTTAATTAAGTATTTTACTAATTTTTAGGGAATAAAGCCCAATTACAAAACGAGGAGGCACGCTTGATACGCATAAACAAAGCTGCGCACATGTAGCAACTGAATAAACAACACCATAAAGGCAGAGATACACTATTAACACCCCACATTTCTAGGGGTTACTACCATAAAACAATTAAAATCCAGTTGCCTTTCTGCTAGTGAAATCTGTTATAAACTGGTAGTAAACTCGATCTAATTGCATTTGCGATTATACCGATAGCTGGAATTGTGTTGGTTTTTACGTTATTATGGTGAAATGTGTTTCCCCTTCACTGATATAAAAAACATAAAAGCAGCAAAGTTGAATTTTGTTCATCTTTCGCTCTCATTCTCCGCCGTCGCACCGTATATCGATAACATACGAAAAACGACCTTGAAGATAGTGGGCGGCAGCGTTGCCAAACGAAAAAATCAAGAACCGCGTAACTCCGAGTTCGCGTAAGTCGGGGTAGCGTAAGTCGGTGTATTACTGTACTTTATTAGAGTATCAGACGGTTTTACAATTTATTTATCTATTCTACTTTCAATATTAATCTATACTGCTACATATCTAATAATGGCAATTTGGTGCGATAAAATGAATGTGTGTGTGTGTGTGAACACACACACATTCATTTTATGAATGTGTGTGTGTAAATTTCATAAAAATTATATTTCTCATAGAAAGCAAAATGCCACCTAAAAAAAACAACAAATGGAATAAAGCAAATACCAAAGATGCCAAAAAGACATCAATGCCAAAAAAGCAAATATCGAAGAGATACCAAAAAACAAATACCAAAAAAAACAAAAGGAGCAAAAGCAAATATAAAAAAAGACAAATACCAATGTAAGCAGACTCTTAACAGGAAATATATTATTTATTTCGTTTTTTTATTCTTGTGGTATTACTTATTTGATATGTTTTCTGATGGTGGTTTTTATTAATATGATATTAATATTAACATATATGAATTATTTTTTCATGGTGTATGTTTAAGATAAGCTTACAACTCAAAAAAAATGGATTGCAGATATTTTGAACAATCTCATTCATTGCCTATTAATTTTCTTAATGTTAAATTTGACTTAATAATATCTGCTTTACTAAATGATTTTTAGAATATCCATAAGCATCTCAAACATAAATTTGATCAAAATATCATATATTCTTTTAAAAACTTGGATAAATTTCTGTTAGGAAATCATTGTAGAGCTGGGTTTAAATTATTATCTCTAATTAAAAACAGAATGGTATCATAAAGCAGTAATCGAATTTAGATCAGCTCCCGGTGTGTTTAGTAAAATATTATTTGTGGAATTAAAGTGTTCTATTTCAATTACAATTACGATGCTAAGTCAAATAGAAAAACATCTTTCTCCAAATCAAATTAAAAAATATAATCAAATTTTTGAGGGAGACAAACTGAATTCAGTTATTATTCCCGAATATCAACTATGGGATATGAATAAAAATACGACGGAAACGTTTTTTGCAAAAAGTATATGCAATTATTAAAAAGTAAAATACCACAGTGTATGAAACTATCCTTGGTTATTTTTGATGTTGGTTTTGATATTTATGTCAAAGTTATCGATTATTATTTAATGTTTATACTTTTCCAAGAATATCCTCACGCTAACATTATGTATAAGTTACAAAAACCGATTTCTGAATTGTTGAATGGTACAGAAAAAGAATTGACTAAACTACTTTATTTAGAACGAATATCATCTAAAATGAATAAAAGCTTCAATTATTTAAACCTTATGGTTCATGGTTTGTTAATGAAGAAATGTACCTAGTTGCTGTCAAAAAAAAATATATTAACAACATGCATTTTTCACATATATCAATATGTGATTCTTTGATAATTTTCATCAAACAAATCATAAAATATAGACAATTTTTACTAAAAGAAATAAAGTGAAAAATGCCATCCAATGTATTGTTTTTATTGTCAAAATTACACCCGAACGTTTGACGTTCAAAAAACTACAAAAAATAATAGGTTAACCTAGAGGTTACTGAAAGTCAACCTGTTGTTAGTCTAACCACCTTAAACCCAAATTTTCAATTAACACAGTTTTAAGGCATATATAACAAGGATATAACATTATTTAAAAAAATTTAATAATCTCATAGCTTCGCTCCTGTTAGATTTAAGATATGGTTTTTGTATATTTGGGTTCTAGGCTGGTTGGACTATCAAACGGATGATATTTAGTGTCCCCTAGCAGAGAATTTTGGAAAGCGTTAATTTTAAATATAGTCCCAGAAAATTGAAAACATTTCACCAGAGGGAAGGAGTAATGGGCTGTCAAATGTGTAACGTAGATTAAAGTGAGCAGTATTTGTGGAGAAATATTAGAAACAAATAAATGCAAAAAATAGCATATCTCCTAAACGAACCATTAGGGAGACCTGGATGTCATCTCGTTCTACAGTCCAACAAGCCTAGAACCGAAATATCCAAAATCCGTGTTTAAATCTTGAATAGAACCCAAGATAGTGAGATTTTAATGTGTATTAATTTTTTATTTTTTTTCTCAAAGGAAATTTAAAATGTGAATATTTTCGATCCTATGGGACTTAAAAACATGCAGTTTGGGTATTAGGGTTCTAGGATGGATGGACTATACAACCAGATGACATTCAGCATCCCCTAGTGGCCAGTTTTCAAAATGCAGATAAAATGTATGTTCCCTTCCATTGAATATAAAGACTAGGATATTTGGGTTCTTGACGGGTTAAACTTGTTCCTCCCCTGTCCTTTTGTTTTGTACCCCGCTAGGGAGCACTGAATATTCAAGTCTAACCTAATAACCATCCTATAATATGAAGAATAATGTTTACTTTGGAATAACTTCCTTATAGCTAGGGGGCACCGAAAGTCATCCTGTTGTTTAGATTCTCCACCTTGAACCCAAATATTCAATTAACACAGTTTTTAATGTAATATATAACAAGGATATTACATTATTTTAAAAAATTAAATAATGACATAGCTTTTCTTCTGTTGGTTTTTAAGATACAATTTTTGCATATTTGGGTTCTAGACTGGTCGGACTATCAAACAAATGACATTTAATGCACCCTAGCTGCGAATTTTGGAAATCGTCAATTTGAAATTTAGTCCCAAAAAGCTGAAAATTTGTCAGCCGAGAGAAGGGATAATGGGAAGTTGAACCTGTAACTTACAGATTAAACTGAGCAGTATTTGTGGAGAAATTTAGAAACAAATAAATGCACAAAATAGCATATCCCCTAAACTAACCGATAGGGGGCGCTGAATTTCATCTCGTATAGTCGAACCAGCTAGGAACCGAATTATCCAAAACAGTTTAATTCTTCGATAGAATCCGAGATATTTTTAGTACACATTTTGATGTGTACTTTTTAGTACACATTTTCATGTGTAAAAATTAGTACACATTTTCATGTGTACTAATTTTTTTCTCAAAGTAAATTTAAAAGATGAATATTTTCGATTCTAGGGGACTTAAAAACATCGGGGTTTTGAATGTAAAGACTTGTAATATAAAGGTTAGGTTATGTAAGGTACAGAATCGATAATTGCTTTAAAACCACTGGGTGAAGTGCAGGGTGCTTCATTGGGTGCAGTGTAGGGTGCTTCATTGGGTGCAGTTTAGGGTGCTTCATTGGGTGCAGTCTATGGTGTTTCATTGGATGCAGTTTTAGATTAGGTTAGATACTCAATCAATAATTATATTAAATCCCCTGAGTGCAATGTAAAGTGCTTCATTGGGTGCAGTTTCAGATTTAGTTAGGGTAGGTACAGAATCAATAATTGCATTACATAAAGAAAAACCACTGGGTGTATTGTAGGGTGTTTCATTGGGGGCAGGTTCTTCATTGAGTGCAGTCTAGGGTGATTCATTGGATACAGTTTTCGATTAGGTTAGATATTGAATCAATAATTGTAGTAAATGCACTGGGCGCAGTGTAATGTGCTTCATTATAGGTGCAGTCTAGGGTGCTTCATTGGGTACAGTTAGGTTTGGTTAGGTACAGAATCGATAATTGCTTTAAACCCACTGGGTGCAATGTAGGGTGCTAAATTGGCTGTAGTCTATGGTGTTTCATTGGGTTCAGTTTTAGATTAGGTTAGATACAGAATCGTTAATTTTATTAAATGCACTGGGTGCAGTGTAATGTGCTTCATTAGGTTCAGTCTAGCGTGCTTCATTGGGTGCAGGTTTAGATTAAGTTAAGTTAGGTACAGAATCGATAGTAAGGTGCTTCATTGGGTGCAGTCTAGAGTATTTCATTGGATAGAGTTTTAGATTAGGTTGGATACTGAATCAATAATTGTATTAAATTCACTAGGTGCAGTGTAAAGTGCTTCATTGGGTGCAGTTTCAGATTAAGTACAGAATCGAAAATTGCATTACATAAAGAAAAACCGCCGGGTGTAGTGTAGGGTGCTTCATTGGATACAGTTAAATTAGCTTTGGTAGAGAATCATTGATTGCATTAAAATCACTGGGTGCAGTGCAGGATGCTTCATTGGGTGCATTCTAGGGTGCAGTTTCAGATTAAGTTAGATGAAGAATCATTGATTGCATTAAAATCACCGTGTAGGGTGCTTCATTCGGAGCAGTTTTAGATTAGGTTAGGTTTGGTACAGAATCAATAATTGCATTAAATAAAGAAAACGCATTTGGTTCCAGGTTGCTCTTATTATTGGTTGTAGTCTATTGGTTGCAGTCTCTTTTCAGTTTAGATTAGATTAGGTTGGGTACAAAATAATTGATTGCATTAAAACCACTGGATGCATTGTAGGATGCTTCATTGGGTGCAGTTTTAGATTAGGTTAGGTTATGTGCAGAATGATTGAATAAAGAAAAACGTGCTCAGGTTTGGTACAGAATCAAGAATTACATTAAAAACACTCTCTAGGGTCCTTCATTGGGTGCAGTTTAAATTATGTTAGGTTTGGTACAGAATCAAGAATTACATTAAATAAGAAAAAACAGTCTCGGTGCCAAGTTATTCTTTATTAGTTACAGTCAATTTTATGTTAGGTTAGGTACAAAATCAGAAAAAAAACCAGTGTAGTTTAGGGTACTTCACGAGGTCCAGTTTTAGATTAAGTTATAGGTTAAGTTAGGTGAAGAATCATTTCAGTGCATTACATTAAAAAAGAACACTGGGTGCAGTATTGGGTGCTTCATTGGTTGCAGTTTTAAATTAGATTAGATTAGGTCATTTAATAAAGAAGAAACACTAGGTGCTATCTAGAGTGCCAGGTTATTCTTCTTTATTGGGTGCAGTTTTAGATTACGTTAGGTTAAATACAGAATCATTGATTGCATTAAAATCATTGGGTGTAGACTAGGGTGCTTCATTGAGAAAAAACACTCGGTGCTGCCTAGATTTGGTTACAGAATCAAAAATTGCATTAAAAACATTGGATGCTCTCTAGTGTCCTTCATTGGGTACAGTTTAAATTATGTTAGGATCAATAATTGCATTAAATAAAGAAAAAACACTTGGCACTGTCTTGGTGCCAGGCTAGTCTTTATTGGTTGCAGTGTAACCTAGGGTGCTTCATTGGGTGCAGTTTTAGATTAGGTTAGGTTGGGCACAGAATCATTGATTGCATTAAAAACATTGAGTGATTGCACTGGTGCTAGGTTAGTCTTTATTGAGTGCAGTCTAAGGTGCTTCATTGGGTGAACAATTTTCATTTAGCTTACGTTAAGTGCGGAATCTTTGATTGCATTAAAAAAAAACATTGGGGGCTGTCTAGGCTGTTTCATTAGGTGCAGTATCATTAATTGCATTACAACCAATGGTTGCAGTTTACAATGCTTCAATTGATGAAATTTTAGATTACGTTAGGTTAGGTGCAGAATCATTGAATAAAAAAAACACTGGGTGCTGTCTAGGGTGCTTCATTGGATGCAGTTTTAGATTAGGGTAAGTTCGGTAAAAAAAAACATTGGGGGCTGTCTAGGCTGTTTCATTAGGTGCAGTATTAATTGCATTAAAACCAATGGGTGCAGTTTACGATGCTTCAATCGATGAAATTTTAGATTACGTTAGGTTAGGTGCAGAATCATTGAATAAAAAAAAAACACTGGGTGCTGTCTAGGGTGCTTCATTGGATGCAGTTTTAGATTAGGTTAAGTTCGGTACAGAATCAATAATTATATTAAAAACACTGGATGCTGTCTAGGATGCTTCATTTGGTGCAGTTTAAATTCGGTTTGGTACAGAATCATTCGCTGGGTGTTTCATTACATCCTGATTTGGGTGCGTCATTAGGTGAAGTTTTACAAAATCATTAGGTGCACTTTTAGGTTAGTTTCCATTAAAATAAAAATATGTTGGATGCAGTTTATTAGTAGGTTAAATTATGAAAAAAATTGGGTTAATCATGGGGTGCGCAGTCTTAGGTGTACGATTATAGAATATATATATTCGATTTAAGGTGCGAAAGTTTCACTTAGATTTGTTAAAAGTCAATCTGATAAATTCATGTATTGTTCTATGTTCCTATTCATTAACCTAACATAATTTTGATTTTTTCTTTATAACCCAAACTTCTTGAACCCAACCTTGATTTAACCCAAGTACAAATTGTTGATCAATGTAAACGTCGATAATAATATTTTATACAAAGCTTTGATAAAACATTATTAACAACACTATCGATTTCATTATTAGCGTTTTTAGCGAGGATTTGTTATTGTATTATTTTGAAAAAGGCTTTGGTCATTCAAATTTTAAGTAATATCGATGACACGTTTCACAATTCAATAATTATTAGAGTCTAGGAGATTATATGTCCTAATAATCATTGAAATGTCGCTGAAAATGAACTAGTTGCTAATAAGGATATTTAAACATTTGAAAATATCCAATGAAGATAATATTGCACAAGGAATATCGATTAACAATATTTTTTTTTAAAAATGAAACTCATTAAAGAAACAGAAACACTATCACTTTTTGTAATTTCGTCTATTGTACTTCTTAAAGGTTGTAATGGATCGTAAGTGTATCTCTATTATATAAAAAGGCATGAACGCCCTTTTTATGGATATAATCTAAATTATGGATTATTTAAACATTCGACAGTTTGGAGAATTATTCAGATGTAATCTAACTGAATCATCACCTTTTTTTCCAATTACAAATTGTTAAGCTGCATAAACCGCATTGTACAAAATCAAATCGTTCATTGTAAAAAAAAGCCGGTGCTAGCTAACCCCCACTTACCACATTCATCGGGAAAACAAATATTTTCATGAATAAAACATATCGGAGAATATCGTAAATGTTGGATATGTGGTATATCCGTTTTTTTCCCATTGAAATAAAATGAGTTTGCAGTAAACACATTGAACTCTATCATTTTTTCTTAAGATAAAAAAAATCCGTGTATAGCTAAATCTTCGGATTTGATATATGCCAATGGCCAGGATGAATCAAAAGTTTTTAACCTTTTTTCATACTTAAGAAATTCTACAGCTTTATCCATTGCAGTTATTAGATGAATAGCATGGTTTCTTTCTTATTAGTATATTCAAAAAGGAGAGATAACGAATATATTTCTTAGTATGCTTTTTACTAAATTAAAAAAGTAATGTTTTGTGCCCGTAATAAGTTTGAAAATAACACTATAAGGTCCAATTTCGTTTTACAATATATTATTAATTCGTTCATAGTTAGAATAGGCAGCCTTCTTGATGTTGATAAAAATTATTCTTTTCATTAAAACTTAATAAAACCATTGTATTATTTCAACATAGAGCAGCAAGGAGAAATATTCAGGTTACATGTTTTGTAAAAAGGATAGGTGGAACAGGACCAGGGTATGTCTGCCAGGGGCAAATGTTGATGACGTTGTAGAGCAGATATCATCCTTTAAGGGCACAAAAGGTGATATAGTTATAAATGTTCGCACTAATCATATTAAGAGTAGAAGACCGGCGGAATTACTTAACAAGTAGAGGTCACTGTTGAAAAAGAGCCGTGAATTAGGGTTGAATTTGAAAGTGTCTGCAATTCTGCCCAGACTCGATACGAGGGGGTATATGATGAGAGCCCTGTCAATCAATTCGGCCCTGGAAAGATTGTGCAGGGCTGAAGGGATAAAATTTTTTTCAGCCTAGTCTGTACTTGTTAACAGGAGAGACTGCTTCTACAGGGATGGGATACACTTAAATAGAACGGGTGGAAGAATGTTTGCTGATGCTATCGGGGCAGTGTTAGGTGGGTCGGTAAACTGCTAGATTGGGGGGATACAAAGACTAAGAGACTAACAGTAGCCACTGGCAGAGGTGAAAGTGATTCTTGCACTGCTTCTATTGGAATGAGTTGCAGCCTGAAAAATAAGATGCAGGATAGTTCAGAGACTGCTGGGAATCATTGGGGTACAAATAAACACATAGGTTGTGTTAGGGTGGCTAACAGGAAGAGCAGGTGCATGTATACTTGCGTGTACACCAATGCCAGGAGATTAGTAAATAAATTTGATGAATTTGAGGTATTTCTCAAAACATCAAAAGCAGATATTGTTGGGATTTCAGAGACGTGGTGTCACACAGATATAAGGAATGCAGAACTGGAATTTGTGGAGTACAATATCTACATAAATGATAGACAGGATAGGAAGGGAGGAGGGTTATGCTATTAGTTAAGAAACGTAAAATCCAAGGAAGTGAAGCCAGTCGACATCGACTGGCTTCACTTCCATGACACTGCACTGAACAGTGCACTGTCGAGTCAGTTTGGTGTGACATAAGCATTGGGAGATCAAAATTGAGAGTAGGAGTGTGCTATAGGCCTAATGACTCTGATGAGTATGATAAGAAACTGTACAGAGAAATAGAGTGGGCCAGTACAGAGAGTCTTATAATGGGGGATTTTAATTTCCCAGATATTGACTGGAACTTGGGATCTGGTCACTCATACACTAGCAAGGCTACAATATGTTAATTATTAATTACAATATGTTAATTATAATAATTACAATATGTTAATTATTAATTCGTTCAAAGTTAGAATAGACGGTAGATATCATCTTGATATGGATAAAATTTATTCTTTTCATTAAAACTTAACCATTTTAAACAGTGGATTATTTAAATAGTAGTGATGTAGTGTAATTGGATTATTATCTTTTTTCTCAATTACAAATTTGTAGACTGCTTCACAATCACATTAATGAGGAAAACAAATATTTTTATGAATAAAACAAAATGGAGATTATCAAAAATGTTTAATATGTGATATATCCATTTTATTTTCCATTAAAATTTGCAATAAACATATTTAAGCTAAATCCAAATATGTAGCAAGAAATAGTCACATTTTTAAATTTTAAATGAATAAAATTTTGATATCTAGTATAATATTGATTACCCGCAGAAAAGATTAATAATGCATCGTAATAAGTTTCAAAAATAACAAATTTTGAAATTTCGTCTATTTTTGAAACAGAACAAAGTAAAAATTTTAAGGTTAAGTTCTTTATCCCAACCTTCATTAATCCATCATTCTTTAACACCATATTCTTTAACCTATCATACTTAGAATTAAAATTAAAAAACAAAAAAAAAGAATTTAAATATGTACATTTAGATGAACCAAAACATGAAAGTAAAATAGTTTTTTAAAGTAAATAAATACATAGTTCAAAATACAACATAGCATAGCCACAAAACTAGCCATGTTGATTGTTAAGAAGTCTAGAATCAAAGTCCCATACGATGGAATTCACAAAATTAAACAAAAAATCAAACATGTCTATTTCGGGCTTTATGGAAGATAACAATACACGGTTTACATATTTTATAAGAGAGTTGATGTGAAATCTGAAGACTAGTTCAATTAAGACCCAACAAAATATCGTCGGCAAGATTTTCCAACTTTCCCAAAGACATCAATTACATGAAACAATTTATACATAAGATCTAAAGAATAGAAACGTTTAATAAAACCATAAAAATAATACTTTACAATTTAAAACAACAGGGTTTGAGATCATTGTTTCATCTCAAATATCATTTTGAGATGAAACAATCATCAAAAATTTCTATGGGATTTAATCTCTTCATCAAGCGTACCAGAAACAGAGCCTCTGGTATTGAAGTAGAGCAGAGAATTCACATTTAACACTGTCAAGAACCGTTTCCTCAATTATAACAAAATAACAAACAATTATATTCTCACTGTTTTTCTCAGATTTCAATAATTTTGTTTCTGAAACGAAGAGATAGAGTTCTTAGACAGACATTAAAACGAAACTCGATGTGGACGTAATTATTTAGTGAGGGAACTGCCTTAAACAGGGAATATTCTTGTTCGGAATACCATCCCCACACGCTATTCGTTGTACTGCACTTTTATGACTCGTTAGCAAACAGCAAAATACATTTCCAGAAATAGTACATTACTTGGAATGAAAAACATAAGTAGATTTAACTGAATTGTGGACTTGATATTTATATTTCCGGTATCACTGCAAATAATCAGATTATTCCGTCAACAACTTTTCTCTTCTATCTAGCAGTCCAGCCCCATCTGGTGACCAGACAATAGTATCCAATAGCCATTCTAGATTTTGGTTTTGATGTTAGCAGAAGTTTATCTGTCAAACCCTGTAACAAAGGCTACAGTCACTATGGCAATGAACACATGAAAATGTTCATGACCTAATGTACTGCAAAATTTTAATCTTACTTTTAACCTACCTTATTGTTCGTGGAAAGGTTGATGAATTGTATCTGAGACAAAAACCCGAACGTATTCAGTGCACTTACAAATAACCATGTTTTTTGATAAACATAGAAAACAAACTGCACATATTCCAAAATTCTCCAATAATGATGATTAGATTTTAAACCCTCCTGATCTCAGCCTTTTGCATCAATTTCCCAACAAGACTAAAAGAATACATTTTTGAAGATTCTAAAGCTAGTTGAATCAGTAAAAAAATGGGTAACCAAATCTGGATAACCTGATCTCAGCACTTTTGCATCAATTTCCCAACAAGACTAAAAGAATACATTTTTGAAGATGCTAAAGCTAGTTGAATCAGTAAAAAAAATGGGTAACCAAATCTAGCGAGTGTAAAAATCAAACAAGAACCTCAGATGAAATGTAGTAACAGCATTATGAGTAAAATCAAGAACAACTGAACACTGTTAAGTACACTATAATTTCAACATGATAATAAAAAAAAAACAAGTGTGTGTTTAACATCAATATGTTAACGATATATGTTAAAATATGCCTGAACAAATCTAAAAGGCAAGGAATTCAACAAACTTAGCAAAAAATGAAATATCCATCATTAAACTGCATCACTTGTACGAAATTGTATACCCAAACATGATACAGAATTTTATCTCCTATGAAATTGATCACCCTATGTAATTCATCGCTTCCCTAATGATCAGTTTTGGAAATATTTTTAAATTTGTTTGAAATAAAGAGAAACTAAGCCATTTCAGAATTATGAAGGACAATGAAACTTGAATCTTTATGACAGTCACATGGAAAAATTATTTAATTTTCAGATGAAACGATGATGAAATGAGTTAACTATAGGATTTAATCTCTAAAGTAAGGATACTCTGCATCTCTTCACAAAAAGCTTTTGATAGAAACGATCATCAAAAGTGTATAAAGACTCTTTATATAAAGTTAGAAAATCTCTTCATAGTGTCATTATAAAATAAATTAGAATAACTCTAAAGTACAGAAAAAAGTAATAGAGGTTTCATAAACTGCTTTTGTGGAAATGATCTTTATAGGATTTAATCTCTTTATAAAGAAAAGTAAGGAATCTATTCAAAATATTTTTACAAAATAAATTAGAGAAACTTTAAAGTAGAGAATAAAGTATAGAGATTCTGTCTATAAAGTTAAAGAATATCTTCTGAAAATGCTTTTTGTAGATGGAATTTTCTGATAAGAATCAAGAAATTCTATCAAAACAAAAATTGTACAAGAGGGAAATAAGTGTTTTATATATATATAAATTATACATATATATATATAGAAAACACTTATTTCCCCCTTGTACAATTTTTATTTTGATAGAATTTCTTGATTCTTATCAGAAAATTCCATCTACAAATGCATTTTCGGAAGAGATTCTTTAATTATATAGACAGAGTCTATATCGTAAAAATACTCCGAATAGATCCTTTACTTTATGAAGAGATTTCCTTGAAGAGATTAAATCCTATACAACTTATTGTATATTTTGAATAGATTCCTTGCTTTACTTTTCCTTACTTTAAGAAGAGATTAAATCTTATACAACCTTTTATAACTTTTTGATGATTGTTTCATCTCAAAATCGAATAATGTTTCCATGAAATGGTCATAAAAGAAACGAATTTCATTGGTCAACATAACTGTTACAAGAGTTACTTTTTCTCTCTTTATTTCTAAAAATTATATATATAAAAAAAACTAGAAAGCAATGAATTCCATGGGAGATAAAAATTTTTTAAATGGTTCACATTGTTTAATTGTAAATTATTTGACCACAAACCCCTGTTGTTTTATTTTTATGGTTTGCATTAAACGTTTGTATTCTTTGGATCTTGTGTATATCTTGCGAACAATATTTATTTGGGTTCTATTTAAACTAGTTTTCAGATTTCACATCAATTCATTTGTCAAAAAGACTAAACTCAATATATATATATATTTTGTTTCATGTAAACAAATTGAAAAACAAACTTGGCAAAAAAAACTTCGAGAGAGAGAGAGAGATCCATCTTTAAACTTCATCATTTTCGTACAAATGATGGTTCATTCTGAACTAATCTGATTAATTTTTTTGTTCTTATATCATATTCATTTCCATCATCTTCACTTTCTTCGTATTTATCCTCAGTCACCTTTTTTTCTATAATTCATTGATCAGAAAAGATCGGCAGTAAAGTATAGTAAGTACAGTTACAAAATTCATTCATGAAATTATTTCTTCTTTTACAGTGCATGCTTAAGTTTGCTTCCTGAACCAATACATAGAAAAAACCAGCTATCTTCATTCACAAATAATCTTATTAAATAAATTTTTGTCACACCACCAAGTTAACAATTTGGCTGAAAGCTACTATATTATTTTAGGAATTTTAGGAAACTATTTTTATAAAGTTGGAAATTAGTTGTATAATCGAAAATCGTTAAATTGTTCCGGCAAGTTGAAAGTAGCTGTTGTGGATAAAAAAAATGCCTAATCTAAAACTATAGATTATCCTATAGTTAACTCTTTTGTTGATCGTTTCCATATGACTGCTTTTAAGTTTTGTTGTCCATCATCACAAGACTTAGTTTCTCTCTTTATTATCTTTATTATAACATTTTCAGAACTACAATTAATTGGATTTCAGTCCAATGACTACAGGTTGAAATGTCAAATGGTGACTGGCATTTTCGGATTAAAAAAAATGGGATTTAAGTGGCTCTGTTCAGAAAGTATGTTAGATGGCCTGCTGTTTCTTCCTAAGACAAAAGTGATGGAATAATGAAAAAATTTCTGTAAAGACTGATGAAACAAAGAAAGCCTCAGTGAGGACATCGATCATTGTGCTGTTATGCTGTTATATCACAAGCTGTTAATGGCTTCTAAGAACAGAATCAAAGGACATTTTAATTTCAACATTTTGATTAGTGTATATATTCCATTCCATTCATTATGCTTTGGATAGCGTAATTAAACCATATTCCGTATTCTAGTGGTTAGTTTCCATTCATCTGTTTTAAATTTACTTTATAAAAATTTTTATTATCTTCTGTATAATCTGTAAATTTATGTATTGTATAATTTAATAATGATCTAACCAGTGAATGACATCCTACTTCCTCTAGTTGTAATATTTAGAAATTGCTAATAGTCTATTTCTATTTCTAACTGTTCATCTTTGTTGGTCTGGTGAATAACAATATAAGATTATTCGAGCCGTAAATGGTTTGCATTAAACGCTTGCATTATTATTTTGATGTTGTGACTAAGGGTTAGGAATTGTGTTTTTATACTGATCTAACAAGCGAATGATATCCTGCTTCTTCTAGTTGTAATACTTAGAAATTGTTAATAGTCCATTTCTATTTCTATTTCTATTAAACAATTTTATTTCTATTATTTAATGTTTACATAATTTAGAAATCGTTAATAGTCTATATCTATTTTTATTTCTATTAAATAATTCTATTTCTTTGTATTATTTAATGTTTACAAAGATATATAATTTAAAAATCGTTAATAGTCTATTTCTATTTCTATTACATAATTCTATCTTCGTTGCTCTGGTAAATACAAATATAAGATGATTCGAGCCATAAATGGTTTGCATTAAACGCTTTCATTATTTTGCGATGTTACATTTAAGGATTAGGAATTGTGTTTTAATACTGATCTAACAAGCGAATGACATCCTACTTCTTCTACTTGTAATATTTAGAAATCGTGAATAGTCTTTCTATTTCTATTTTTATTTCTATTATATAATCTATATCGTTAATAGTCTATTTCTATTATTTATTGTTTACAAAGATATAAATAAAACTTTACTACAGAGGGAATAAAGCATACCAATATCACGAATACCCCTGAAGAACAAAATGAATTAAAGGAAAAATTAATGAAAATTATTGAAAAAGAAAGGATAAAAAATAATGAAATTGAAAATAAAGTGATGGATGATGAATACAAAGAAAGTGAAGATGAAGAAATAAAAACGACAGTAGAAACAAAAAAAATAATGGAAGCGAAAAAGACGATAAAAAAAAAGATGATAGAAAAGAAAAATAGAAAAATTTCACTTTAACAAAACACACAGCAAAGCGTGAAAGCTGAAATTTTATAGCAAATGGTTTTGGAGAGCTAAATAATATAATAAAATAACCTTTTTAAATATATTAAGAAAATAAAGAAACCATGCATTTCTTATCATTACTGTAATGGATAAAGCTGTAGAATTTTGAAACTACGAAGAAAGGTTAAAACCTTTGATTTCCTCCTGGCCATTGTCATAATCCAAACAGAAATACCAAAATTATGAACAGAGATTAGAATCCTTCAAAACGTGGCCTGTGCTAATTATCCGATGTTTAAATCAATCGAAAATTTAAGATCCAATTTACAATAGTTTTTTTTTTTTTTTATCAGAACCTCAAACAGGAGAGGTATTATAACCTATAGTACTTCGTACCGTGCTTGGGTTGGAGGTTGAGAACACGAAAGAAGATATTTGTTGATATTGGAATTGAACTTTTGTAGATTGTAATTTTCAGGAAATATGTATGAAGGAAGGTTGTTCCAGAAAACGGCAGTTGAATGAATAAATGAGGAAGATGAAAAGTTGGTTCTGTGGTTTTGAAGTTGGACAGTAAATGGATGCTGGCTGGTGGCGGCACGTGTTCGGACTGTTTTGAAAGAGAGAGAGAGGGAATTATAGAAGCCAATTCAGAAGAACAGTGCCCATGGAAGTATCTGTAGAAGAGGCATGCAGCAGAAACAGTGTGTCTATGAGAAAGCGAGTGGAGAGACTCTGTTAGAGATGAATCATTAATTAACCAAACTGCCCTCTTCTGAATGGAATCAAGAAGCCTGTGAGAGGTTTTGGGGGCACCACCCCAGATATGGGAACAATATTCCATGGCAGATCGGATTTGCGATTTATACAGAGTGAGCAGCTGTTTGGGAGAAAAGTAACGCCGAGAGCGAAAGAGAAAACCAAGTTTTTTAGATGAAGAGGAAGCAATATTTGTAATGTGCTTGTGCCAAGAGAGATTAGAAGTCAGGGTAATCCCCAAAAGAGATATATCATTTTGCCTAGAAATCGGAGTGTCACTAAAGATAAGCATAGGAGCAGAAGAATCCTTTTTGCGAGATATAAGACAAGATTGAGTTTTAGAAGGGTTCAAATCAACTAAGTTGTCTTTGCCCCATTGGAGAATTACCTGAAGATTGGCATTTAAGGAATTGGCAGCAGATTTTCGAGAACTTGAAGCTGATTGAGCTGGACAAGGTTTCTCAAAATGGAAAGTTCAATGCAATGTGCTATCATCGGCAAAACTATGGATAGGATTTCCAGTCAATGGAAGAAGGTCATTGATATACAAGAGGAAAAGAGTGGGGGAAAGAACTGAACCTTGGGGGACACCGGCATTAGTGGAGAAGTTAGAAGACAGAGAGCCATCACCCTCAGTGAGCGCTCAGAGAGAAAACTGGATAACCAATTACTAAAAACAGTTGGCAAACCATAAGATGGAAGCTTGTTTAGAAGACCTTTATGCCAAACACGATCAAAAGCCTTTGAGATGTCAAGAGCAACTACTTGTGTTTCACTGAACCTTTCCATTGAATTAGTCCATAAATGGGTAAAATAAGCCAGAATATCACCAGTCGATCGACACTGACGGAATCCATACTGGCGATCGTTGATCAGACGGAAGGTTTTTAAGTAGTTTAAGAGTTGGCAGTTAATTGATTTCTCCATTACTTTAGAAAGAGTAGAAGTAATTGCAATGGGATGATAATTGGATGGGAGGGATTTGTACCCCTTTTTAAGAACTGGCTGGATATGAGCAAATTTCCAAGCAGAAGAAAAAATACCTTTGGGATAAAAAAGTGAAAAAAGGCGGCAAAGAATAGGAGTAAGTTCAGGAGCACAGGTTTTGAGAACAAGTGGAGAAATACCATCAGGACCTGGAGCTTTCTTAGCATCAAGATTCATCAAAATCCTTCTGATATCCTTTTGACAGAAAACCACAGGAGGCATTGAATGGAGCGTGTTAGGAATGGTGGCAGGTGTTTTACCAAGATCATTAATACATGAGCTCAAAGAAAAATGGGATGCTAGCAGGGCAGCTTTATCCTTGGCTGAAGTGACAACAGAACCATCTGGTTTGGACAAATTTGGGAGCAGGGATGGGCAAAAGTTGCGGCCAATAGCTTTGGCAAGAGTCCAAAATGCTCGGCTACCATTAGGGCAAGAAGCAAAAAACCATTATTTTTTTTGTTTCTACGACAGTAGAAACAAAAAAAATAATGGAACCGAAAAAGACGATAAAAAAAAAGATGATAGAAAAGAAAAATAGAAAAATTTCACTTTAACAAAACACACAGCAAAGCGTGAAAGCTGAAATTTTATAGCAAATGGTTTTGGAGAGCTAAATAATATAATAAAATAACCTTTTTAAATATATTAAGAAAATAAAGAAACCATGCATTTCTTATCATTACTGTAATGGATAAAGCTGTAGAATTTTGAAACTACGAAGAAAGGTTAAAACCTTTGATTTCCTCCTGGCCATTGTCATAATCCAAACAGAAATACCAAAATTATGAACAGAGATTAGAATCCTTCAAAACGTGGCCTGTGCTAATTATCCGATGTTTAAATCAATCGAAAATTTAAGATCCAATTTACAATAGTTTTTTTTTTTTTTTATCAGAACCTCAAACAGGAGAGGTATTATAACCTATAGTACTTCGTACCGTGCTTGGGTTGGAGGTTGAGAACACGAAAGAAGATATTTGTTGATATTGGAATTGAACTTTTGTAGATTGTAATTTTCAGGAAATATGTATGAAGGAAGGTTGTTCCAGAAAACGGCAGTTGAATGAATAAATGAGGAAGATGAAAAGTTGGTTCTGTGGTTTTGAAGTTGGACAGTAAATGGATGCTGGCTGGTGGCGGCACGTGTTCGGACTGTTTTGAAAGAGAGAGAGAGGGAATTATAGAAGCCAATTCAGAAGAACAGTGCCCATGGAAGTATCTGTAGAAGAGGCATGCAGCAGAAACAGTGTGTCTATGAGAAAGCGAGTGGAGAGACTCTGTTAGAGATGAATCATTAATTAACCAAACTGCCCTCTTCTGAATGGAATCAAGAAGCCTGTGAGAGGTTTTGGGGGCACCACCCCAGATATGGGAACAATATTCCATGGCAGATCGGATTTGCGATTTATACAGAGTGAGCAGCTGTTTGGGAGAAAAGTAACGCCGAGAGCGAAAGAGAAAACCAAGTTTTTTAGATGAAGAGGAAGCAATATTTGTAATGTGCTTGTGCCAAGAGAGATTAGAAGTCAGGGTAATCCCCAAAAGAGATATATCATTTTGCCTAGAAATCGGAGTGTCACTAAAGATAAGCATAGGAGCAGAAGAATCCTTTTTGCGAGATATAAGACAAGATTGAGTTTTAGAAGGGTTCAAATCAACTAAGTTGTCTTTGCCCCATTGGAGAATTACCTGAAGATTGGCATTTAAGGAATTGGCAGCAGATTTTCGAGAACTTGAAGCTGATTGAGCTGGACAAGGTTTCTCAAAATGGAAAGTTCAATGCAATGTGCTATCATCGGCAAAACTATGGATAGGATTTCCAGTCAATGGAAGAAGGTCATTGATATACAAGAGGAAAAGAGTGGGGGAAAGAACTGAACCTTGGGGGACACCGGCATTAGTGGAGAAGTTAGAAG
The DNA here is from genome assembly GCF_048544385.1 of Mastigoproctus giganteus. Classification (NCBI taxonomy): domain Eukaryota; kingdom Metazoa; phylum Arthropoda; class Arachnida; order Uropygi; family Thelyphonidae; genus Mastigoproctus; species Mastigoproctus giganteus. Next base: position 179,983,375 of record NC_143585.1, read on the forward strand.
ACAGAGAGCCATCACCCTCAGTGAGTGCTCAGAGAGAAAACTGGATAACCAATTACTAAAAACAGTTGGCAAACCATAAGATGGAAGCTTGTTTAGAAGACCTTTATGCCAAACACGATCAAAAGCCTTTGAGATGTCAAGAGCAACTACTTGTGTTTCACTGAACCTTTCCATTGAATTAGTCCATAAATGGGTAAAATAAGCCAGAATATCACCAGTCGATCGACACTGACGGAATCCATACTGGCGATCGTTGATCAGACGGAAGGTTTTTAAGTAGTTTAAGAGTTGGCAGTTAATTGATTTCTCCATTACTTTAGAAAGAGTAGAAGTAATTGCAATGGGATGATAATTGGATGGGAGGGATTTGTACCCCTTTTTAAGAACTGGCTGGATATGAGCAAATTTCCAAGCAGAAGAAAAAATACCTTTGGGATAAAAAAGTGAAAAAAGGCGGCAAAGAATAGGAGTAAGTTCAGGAGCACAGGTTTTGAGAACAAGTGGAGAAATACCATCAGGACCTGGAGCTTTCTTAGCATCAAGATTCATCAAAATCCTTCTGATATCCTTTTGACAGAAAACCACAGGAGGCATTGAATGGAGCGTGTTAGGAATGGTGGCAGGTGTTTTACCAAGATCATTAATACATGAGCTCAAAGAAAAATGGGATGCTAGCAGGGCAGCTTTATCCTTGGCTGAAGTGACAACAGAACCATCTGGTTTGGACAAATGTGGGAGCAGGGATGGGCAAAAGTTGCGGCCAATAGCTTTGGCAAGAGTCCAAAATGCTCGGCTACCATTAGGGCAAGAAGCAAGTTTTCTACTGTTAGCCTGTTCAAACTCTAGTTGGACTGATTAATAACTGCTTTACAATTGTTGCGAGCTTTGGTGTAGGCAGAAAATGAAACTGAAGAATTAGAAACAAGCCAATTACGATATGCAACGTTCTTCTCTTGGACAGCCTTAGCACATTTATTGGAAAACCAAGGTTTAGATAAAGGACGAGATTTTAAAGTGGAGTGTGGGATAAAGGATTCCATTCCTGCAAGAATAATTTCACTGACACGATCTGAGCAAACGTTGACATCAGAAGTTTTGAAACAGTAATCAAACCAAGGAAAAGAAGAAAAGAAGTCTCGCAGGTCATCCCATTTTGCATTCTTGTAATGCCAAACAGTACGAGGTTGGGAATAGCCATGAGATAAAGGTTCCATTGGAGAAGAGACAATCACCAAGTTGTGATCTGAAGTGCCTAAAGGACCTCTCACTTTGACCGTGTACTTAGAAGGGTTGTTTGTGAGAAAAAGATCAAGCGTATTGGCTGTTTGATTAGGATTGTCCGGTATTCTTGTAGATAAATGAACAATCATTAGTAATTGCAAAAGCCTCAGCATCTGGACCTGCTGGGTCGGTGTGACTAGAAAACGGAAGCCAGCTGGAGTTGTGAACATTAAAATCACCAAGGAAAATTACCTCACTGTTAGGAAAGTTGGACTGGAGAAAGTCAAGTTGCAAAGAGAGGAAGTCATAGAGCTCCAAATGATTAGTGGAGTTGGGAGAACGGTAGAGACAACAGATGAATTTGACACAATGAGGTAGAGAGATTTTAAGCCAGAGAAGATCAAAGAGAGGAGATTCCAAATGGCCAAATCTCTGACAAGGAATATCAGAACGGACATATTCACAAGTACGACCTTTGAAGCGAAAGGAATCATACAGCAAATAATTTGGGCATCTGAGATGAGCAGTAGTTGAATCAACTGATAACTGAGATTCAGTCAGAAAAAGTACATGGGGTTTGGAAGACTGCAAGTGGAAATGGACATCGTTGAGATTAGAATTGAGACCACGTATATTTGGGAAATGAATTAGGAAGTCCTTGGGAGGTTTAGATCTTTAAGCAGATAAGCTTGCTCTATTATTTTGACAATTCATGGTGTATTGAATAGTAAGAAAAAGTGGGTGGGACATGCTGTATGAAGTAATGAAATTTTTGGATATGGCGTACATGTGGTAAGAATATACCCAGGTCCTTGACATAACGTGGCCTCGACAATGCTCCCCGCATACACACTACTCGGACTCCCTCCAGTCACTCTCTGCAGAGTAGAGGTAGCAAGATTATACACTAGCTGATCCGGAAGCTTCCTAGAGAGTTACCAATAGGTTCAGTCCGGTGTACTAACTAGCGGCCGGCCTGCGAACACTGTTTTAGAGCTGTACCCTCGAAATGTAAGGAATATTGGATCTCGCCACGACATTCATCATAACCTCAAAAATCATCAATCATACTGCATGATGGAAGAGATATTGTAGGGGTTTAATTATGTTTTAATTAAGTTTTAATTTAAATAATAAAGAATTTTAGAGAATTAAGAATTTTTTAATTTAAAGAATAAAGAATTTTATCGACATCAAGAAGGATACATGATGATGAAGTGAAGACAACTTTTGATTCCTGAATTAGAAGATAACATATGAACTCAAAGTTGAAAGATGAGATGAATGATGATGATGATTTGGAAAATATGTTTTGAAGGATCAGTAAGAAAGAAGAACTTTTATTGTTGGGTTAAGACAAAATCAAAATCATGTTGGGGTTAACCATGTTGGGTTAAATTAATATTGGTTTAAATCATATTGGGTTAAAATGCTCGTTAAATTGTTCATTAAAAATCTGTTAAAGAATGCAATCTATAACTTAGAACCAAGAGAACATTCATGCACGAACCTTATCTATTAACCTAACTTGCATACAATGTTTAGAAAGTCTAATCTCCAACTTAGACTGTACCTAATAAAGATGTAATTAAAGATTCTGTGGCTAGAGTGCACCGACTGCACTCAATGTTTTTATATTGGATCTGATTTTTTTTTGCAATTTTTGCAATATGTTATTAATTCGTTCAGAGTTGGAACAGATGGTATAATGCGTTTTTTCGAATATTTTTTACATTGATTGAATTCTGAGATCCGTAACTTCCAAAAAAATCACAATTTAAATAAAGTCATTATGAGTAAATCTCAAGAAGGCACAATCTTTAATAAAGAGCCAAAGGAAGAATTAATCAAAAAATATAAGGGTATTAAAAAAATCAAAGTGAGTGATGGAAGCGAATAGGACAAAAACAAAGTCGAAAAAGACGATATTATCAATGAAGCCGATATTTTGAATCAATGAGAATAAAAGAACAATTTGTAGAAAAAAAATAATTCTGTATTTAATAAAAATAATTGTGGATTAAAATAATTGTGTATTTAATAATTGTGGTCTCGGTATTTACGTTTCTGGTTTTATTACTAATAACAAAACAGAGAAAATCAAGTTAAATAAAAAAATTTAAACAAAATAGAGACAAATCATGTTAGATTAAATCGTGTTGTGTTGTTAAACAATTTTTGTTAAATCATGTTCCGTTAAATCATGTTGGGTTAAACAGCTTAAGGTTGAGGTTCTCTTGGAATTGATTTAAATCACCTTGGGTAAATGATCCTGTAACTAAATGAACCTATGCACTCAAGACTGCATACAATATTTTTGAAAGGTCTAACTTCCACCTTAGACTGTACCTAATAAAACTGTAATTAAAGATTAATAAAGCACAAAATTTGTACATAACCTAACCTATGAATGAAGCGTATTAGACTAAACAGTCAACGACTAAAGAGTCAATGATTTTGTAAATAACCTAAGTTATGACCCTAGACTGTATTTTTTTATAAACAATGATTCTGTACCTAAACTAAAACTAATGAAGATTAAGTGAGGCAGTCAATGATATTGAACCTGACCTGATTTAAAGAAATTAAGTATCCTATGAATGAAGCAACCAAGATTGCACCCAAAATTGCACCTAACCTATGAAACCCAAGACTGCAAAAATATAATCAATGGAGCACCTTAGACAAAGAAGCACTAAAGGGAGCACCTTTGACTATGAAGCTCCCATTGGAGCACTTTAGACAATGAAGCACCAAAGATTGCACTCAATGTTTTTTAAAATCAATAACTCTATACCTATCCTAACCTAATAAACACACAATCTTTTTTAAACAATGATTTCTGTAACTTAACCTTTGAATGAAGCATCGTAGACTGTATGCAATGATCCCATACTACTAAAGAAAAATTATATACTTAACCTAGCATAACCTGATCTATTATTTAATTAATTACACCCTAAGAAGCACTCTAGACTGCACTGAATGATGCACCTTAAGACTGAACCTACAGTGCACCCGGTGTTTTTTTTTAAACAGTGAATAACCTATCCTACACTGCAACGAATTGCCTACACCCCTACTGCACCTTAAACTCCATCCAATGAAGCACCTTAGAGTGCTCCCAATGAAGCATCCTAGACTGGACCCAGTGTTTTTAGATTTAACATAACCTAACCTAAAACTGCACCCAATGAAACACCCTTGAATGTATCCAGTGTTTTTTATTTAATGCAATCAATGATTCTGTAATCTGACATAACCTAACCTAAAACTGCACCCAATGAAGCACCCTAGGGTGCACCCAGTTTTTTTTATTTAATATAATTTAATTTTGTACTTAACATAACCTAACCTAACGAGTGCGCCCAATGAAGCACCCTAGAATACACCCAATGAAGCACATAAGACTGCATCGAAATGATTTGGCATAATATGATAGACGTAAAAACACCTAGTCAGTTTCACCGCGCTTCACCGAGTTGGTGAAGCTGAACTATAAACCGGATAACATTTAATGTTTCCTTTAACATTTTAGAAGCAGTTTTAAATGGTTAATTGAGTGTAGGGTTTTTTTGGGGGAGTTGTCAAAATAATAGCCTGTATGGTTGTTTAAACTTGAGCCTAGTTGTATAAACTTTATGAGATTCAACACTGCCAATTTTTTTACCAAGTTTTTATCATTTCTCTAAAACTAGGCGCTAAGTGGTACTGAATGTAGCTTATAGTCCCCACACCGTATCCCTTTAAAATTACTGATCATTAGGCTGTCATTTAACTGGTCATTAGGTGACACTAAATATCATCAAGTTTTATATTGAAATGGAAAAATATACACATCGGTTACCATTATACGTGTCACTTTTATTTTCTTTCTTTACAAGTTACATAACTACTAGTGGATGCTTTTACCTTGTTCAGACATATGTGTTTTCAGTCCTAAAGGATTTATCTATAACTTGTGTTTGTGACCAGCCTCCTAAGTCATTTATAGTATGCCAGATAGAGTTTTCTGGGGTGAGTACAGTGACATCATTTATTTTCCTGCCAGTGAAGGAGAGGCGCTATGCTAAATGATTATTCAAAATTTCTTGCAAAATATATCAGTCAATAACGTTATAATAACAAAATGGATGCCATATATTATTGTGCTTCTTCTCAGTGATTGTTTTTGTTTTGGTCTAATACCCCCTATTTAGGGTGTATTGATCTTGAATAATAATCTTATTGAATTCCGGTTTTTGTGGGGAGTCTGTTGGGGACATCGTGACATTTATTTGGCCTAGTTTAGCCTTGTAATTCTCCGGAGAAAATGACAGATTTTTATTTGTATTAAATATGCTTATGTTGATATTTCTCAGATTTGATCTAACCATCTTGTCTTCATTTCAACAGCCAATAAGATCTCACTATATATTTTTTGGCGGGTTTTCAGCTTGCTGTACGTAACTACACAGTGAACTTGCTTTTGGGGCCTCAAAAGTGTCTCCAAGGGCTGGTTGTCTTGGTAACTAATTTTCTCCTTAGGCCTGCTGGTTAATCATGGCTGCCCCCATTGGAGGCTGCCATTACATATAGTCATACCGCGTTATTTATGTAAATTAACGTTAGTGTCGGCTTGTTGCTTTCGACTGAGCCTTCCTTATGTATCTATAGCACAAAATATTGGACGCACCATATATAAATGTTAGTTTTTGTGATTGGTTTCCTTCTGGAAGTCATTTTGCTGGTATTATATGTACACTAGTGTTAAAAATATTGGACACACCTGTTCCAGTGCTGTTTTTGACAAGGTTTCTTTAATTTGGGCTCTTTTGGGCTATAAATTTCAAACACGTTTTTCTCAGCTCCTATGGGGTCTTTTCTTTTGGTCTTTCTTTTGATAGTATTTGTTTTTGTTCTTCTTTCATTTCCCATGGCTCGTAGCTCCCCTGGCGGTAACTTTTGAAGATCGCCTATATCTTTTTACTGGTGTCCCTATTCTTCTGATTAAGCAGTCTTTTGTCAAGCTTACATACATCTACACCTTCCCTGTACTAGTTGGATGGCATTTGCCCTGTGTAGTACTACTTGTGTCAGTCTCCTGGATATATCTGAATTTCTTGTGTTTTTAGACCATCCTCCCCTTAGTGAATGTGTGCCCCTGATAGAAGATTTTGTGGTGAGTTGACTGGTGGTTTTCTTTTCTCTGACAGTGAAAGAATGGCGCTGTGCTAAAGGAAAAACGATTTCGCATTTTACCGTTGATTTTCACGTATGATTAACATTAGAAAATGGATGCCAATTATTATTATCTACTTCTCTCACTGTCGGAAGCATTTTTATTTTCTTGTGGCATTGTCTCCTAGGCTCTGGAGACAATTGTCTTTATTTTTGGAACTCAGGGGAGGCTGTTTTGGGACTGTGGGGATAGTTTTTGATGTTTTACAGTCTATTGCCAGCCTATATTCTAAATTTTTGGTATTGCCCACATGTTGTTCTTTGTACATGGCTTAGTATTCATTTAGACTGCCATATTGTCTTCCTCGTTTTAGCTACCAATCAGAGTAAAGGTCAAAGTTTTTTGGCGGGAAAGTTGTTGTTTTTCAGACCACCATTTTATGTTTAATGGTAGCCTCCATATGGTGGCTGCCATTTTGTTTAACGCTGTGATTTTGATATTGGTAGGTATGGTGTCTGCCATTTTGTATCAGAATGCTATCTTAGTGTAAAAATATTAGTTTCACCTTATAGTGCATTATGGGAGTTGCTTAAAAATACATATTGAGTTCTAAAAAGTTATGGTGTCTTTGTGTTAGATTATCATTTTGACTTAAGATATTGGTAACATCTTACTGTGCATTATGGGAGTTTTCTTCAATTTAACATATACTGAGTTCTCAAAAGTTATGGTGTCCTTTTGAAATTTATTTTTTGGTAAAATTATTAGAAGTTTCTGGGTTACTTATTAAATTTTAAGGAATATGTATATGAGTTGCAAAATATTAGGGTTCCCTTTTTATATTTAAATAAAAATTCTGTTTTCATATCTTTGGCAGCAAAGATAATATCTTTATCCTATATACTAGTTGTATAGGTAGTCTCAAAAGTATTGGAATCCTTCTTGTGCTGTTTTTGGGCTCTTTTACTAAAACTTGATTTTCTCGGGTTCTATGGGACCCTTTTCCTTGCTCTTAAGTTTCATATGCTTTTTTAAGGTTCCTTCTTCTGTTCCCATGGTTTTTGGCTCCCACTGGCGGTAAATAGACGAGTTCGTGATTTTCTCTGTTCCAGTTCCCCGATACGTTTGGTCAGGGCCTGTACACTATTCCTTACAGAGTTTTACATATTGTCTCTTAATTTCAGCCTTTTTCTCTAATAATCTTTCGAGTTATGGCCTTTTATCTAAAACCGGTTTTTCATCAGGCAAATTTTGTAACATTTTAAGGAAATCTAAAAACCTCATTTTCTCGGGTTCTATCTGTCGGATTTGGTTCAAATTTGGTGTGCACCCTTCATATTTGTCGGGCGTCTTTTTGGCTTAGTGTCGCCGCCTAGTGGTGAAAATCTTTTGTTCCACGAAAATTCTTATATTTCTAATATGTCTCCCAAAAAGAAAAAGGTTGTTCCTTCTACGTCGTCCTCTGATGCTTCCTCTGCTGTGGCTTCTCCTTCTGATGCTGACAGACGATTCGTTCTGGATACTCCTGGTAATCTTAAAAAGGGTTACGAGTTTGCCAAGGAACAATATAATTCTACACTGGGAAAATATATCCCAAAACCACAAATTCTTGATCATGTGATGAAACAGTTTGGTAACTTCGATGACATAATAGATGTGGTGGCTAAGGCCTTAGATGATTACATTGCACGGACTACACAACTTTCGGATTCTTGCAATAAGAAGGATGAACAAGTTAAACAGCTTGGCGTGTTAGTACAATCCACACTTACTAAGTGTAATGAGCTTGCCTTTCAAAATAATGATCTTGCTTCACAACTTGAATCTAAATCTCAAATTATTTCTTCCTTGGAAACAAAAGTGAATTCCTGTCAGGATCATTCACAAGAATTATTACGACTCAAAGAATTAGTTCGTACCAAAGAGTGTCAACTTTTAAAACTTAATGAAAAACTTACTACCTTGGAAAATCCACCTGTTCTTGAGGGCAGTCCTTCCATGGCTACAGATGTTCATCTCACAGCTCTGCATTCCAAATTGGATTCTTTAACTGAACAAGTTGAAGTTATAACAGCAAAATTAAATTCACTGGATACTTTCTTTGATCCTTCTGATAAGCCTTCAACAATTTCTACAACCCCCGATGTTGGTAAACTGCACCCTGTTGCTCTAGCCTCACAGAAACACGTCGTCTTTGTGAAGATCGGTGAAAATTGTCCCTTTCTGGTGAGTGAGGAGGTTCGCTCTGCCCTGCGTCAGGAACTTAAAACAGATAATATTAGAATTAAATCTATTAAAACAATCAGAGATCGTGGAGTTGCCATTGAAACGGCTTCTTCTAAAGATACTGATCTTCTTACTAACAGTCAAAAATTACGGGATCTCCATCTTAAAGTTTCTTTTCTTAGGAAAAAGAATCCTACAATGATTCTCTATGATGTGCCTAAGGATGCCACGGAAGAGGGTCTTTACGGTGACATCTTTTCAAGAAATCTGTTAAGCTCAAAACTTTCCTTGGAGGATTTTAAAACTCAGATTAAATTGCGCTTTAAGATGAAGGCGAAAAACAAGTCTAATCTTCATTGGGTCCTGGATGTCTCCCCACGACTGAGAGCATATTTTCTTGAACTTACAGGCCGCCTTTATTTTGAATGTGCCTTGCACACTATTAAAGACTTCTTTCTCACTACTCGTTGTGTCAATTGTCTGCAATACGGCCACATTGCGCGCTATTGCAGACAGAAAACTTCCTCTTGTGGTCATTGCGGCCTAAGGGGCACCAGGTTTCCTCATGCCCTTCCTCTACTGCTCCTGTTTCTTGCGCGAATTGTCTGGCTAGGAAGAAAAATGCTAGCCACTCCTTCAGGGACCATAGTTGCCCAGTTTACCTTGCTGCTTTCGCTTCCGCCAAGGCAAATACTAATTATAGTTTTGACTAGGATGTCTCCTGGTCATCTTGTTAACAGTAATGTATCTGTTTAAGAATTACACTGTGACTTGTTGGTATGTTGTAGTTATAACTTGAGTATTATGGCTGTTTCCAGTAAAAACACTATTTTCTTGAATCTACTGTTGTATAGTGTATATTCTGTTTTCATGTACCTAGTTTGCTTATCTCCCTGGGGTTAATAATTAATTATTTTAAATAGTACTCTTCGATTCGACTTGGTATTTTAATCTCTGTGTATATTTTTAATTAACTAAAAATTTCTTGAATCTGTCTGGTGTTGGTTTCACCAGACATAATTGCTAATTACTAGGTTAGCCTTATTGTTTATCGTACTGTCTTGCAAGCTGCAGCCATCATGGACTTGGTTTGCTTGCTTTAATTAATGTAAATATCTTTTATCTTCAGCTATAGTTGGTGTTGGCCTCCCCAGATGTGATTGTAATTTTCCTAGGTATGCCCTGTAGTATATATTTATCGACAGTAACAGTAGCCATCATGGACTTGGTTTTGCTTGCTGTTAATATTGATTGTAGTATATCATACTGAAAGTAATTTGTAGCCATTACCGTTTTGGTTTTGCTTGCTGTTGTTTCTGCTTGGCCGATCATCAGTTATTGTCTATGGATTTACAGATTAGTTATAAGTTTTTATTATTGTCCTACTCGTGTGGTAGGATTTGTCTGGCTGGTTGTCAGCTGGACAATGTATTGAATCTCTATGTTTATTTTTTAACCTAACTTAAATTTCCTGCCTTGCTGGTTTTTGGCCATCCAGGACTTGGTCTTCCCAGCTATGAGTGTATATTTTTGAGCGTGCATTGTAAATTTATATCATATTCGGTGTTATATGGCCATCTAGGACTTGGTTTTGATTTATTTTTATTATTGACTGATTGTAATGTGTCTTAATTTTGTATTATAGATTTGTCTAGTTAGGTTATCCTAGCTGGACTTGACTAATATGATCTATGTATATAACTAATTGATTTTGTTGGTCTTCCTGGTCGGGGGTTCCATAAGTTTTTTGGTTCCCTCGACTGGGTTGATATTTTTATTTTTTTTTTTTTCAGTTATAGATGATTAGTAATTTGTACTTTGGGCCTTGGTAAGTTTACTGTGGTCGTTATCTGCAACTTGTTTATATGTTTTCTTTCCCCAGGGAGCTGTTTGTTGGTTTATTTTTCCAATGTCCTTAACTTCTCTAACCTTACTTTTTACCTTACAACCAATTAGTTACTGCTTGTCCGCTCTACTTTACCTTTTGTTTATTCTCTAATTTCCTTCAGCTTTCTAAAAACATTACTCTAATTTTACTTACTTCCTTTTCCAACTAGTAAAAAGTTATTCTCCCTACGTAGTTTCCTAGTAGTAGTTCCTGGCTGCCTCCTCGTGGCTAGGGACGGGAGTGGGGGGTTGGAGCATCTCTTCGCTCTCAGCCCCCTGCTGCTAAAGCCAGGTTGCCGGCATACATAGCAACATAACCTAACACAATACTTCACCTTAAATTACATGTACTATCCTTTGTGTCCTTTTTTACCTTAGTATCTCTTTTTTTTTTTTTTTTTTTTCATGCCGGCTGTTGGCGCTCTCGCCTAAAATTCGACGGGTATAAGGGAAACCTTGGTGACCGTCATTTACCTACAAAGATACTTTGAATACTTTGAATACACCTTCCCTGTAAGTTTCATCTTCCTCTTATTCCTCACTGAGTTCCGAGGATGTTTAGTAAAACAGCTTTTCATCCAGCAAAATTTTATCATTTTTAGGAAAAACTTTCAACTAGCATAACTTTTTAACCGTTAATTGGATTGACTTCAAATTTGGTTTCTGGGTTCGTCTCCTCGGAATCTATCATTTGGCGTTGGTAGCGCCGCCTAGTGTTAAAAAAATTCAAAATTAAGTAAAGTTATTTGTTTTTCTATCTTTCAAAATGGAGGAAGTTTCTTCTGGTAGAAAGCATCCTACAACCCCTGAACAAACTTCAAAAAACTTACCAAATCCCTACGTCAAAGTGTCTGATTGCCTTCAATCAACTCCTGGTTCCAAGGCTGCTTCTTTGGCTCTGCCTAGTCCAACACAAATTAACCCTAACACAGACTCTGATGATATACCTCATCATCCCTTGAATTCTCCAGAGGAGGTTTTAAAGGCCTTACGTTATGTTAAAGAGGAACACTTGTCAGTGTTTACAAAGGATGCAGTGATAACTCCTACAGTTGTAGCTCTGTCTTGCCATGCTTGGGAAAATGTGGACAATATGGTACATAAACTGGCTTTTCACAATGAATATCTTAAAAAAATTATAAAAACATCTTAGAACAATTTGATGGAAAAAATGTTAAAATTTTAGAGTTACAGACTTTGAATACTTCTCAAGCTGACACCATAAAATCCCTTACCATTGAAGTTAAAACTGTTTCAGAGGAATTGAAATCAAATAAAGCTCTCTTAGAGGAATTATCCTATACCTCTTCTGCTTCTCTTCAGCTTGAGAAAGAAAATCTTTACTTAAGCGAAATGGTTAAATCTAAAGATGCTCAGATACTGCAACTTCAATCAAATTTAACTGCTCTCGAAGAGATTGTAGATAAACAAGCTAGTTTGTCTGAAAGCTTTAATTTTAAGGAGGCTAAAATTAAGAATCTGCAAACTAAACTTTACGCACTCACGGAGCAATTAGACATCCTGAATGCACAACTCTTTGCACATCCAGACTCCTCTACCCTTCCTTCAAATTCTGCAAGCATAACCCCTCCGAGTTACTCTTCAGTGGCTGCTAAAGTTCCTTTAGCTGAAAATAACAAACACATCCTGATTATAAAACCTGATGAAAACTGTCCTCTACAAACCAGAGAGGAAATCCGAACCACTTTCAAAAAAGATTTCAAATCAGAATTTAAACAATTAAAAATCAAATCTGTTAGAACAATTCGCGAAAAGGGTATTGTTATTGAAACGGATTCTCTCCAGGATCTCAATGTTATTAAAATCTCTAAAAAACTCAAAGAATCCCATCTTAAGGTAAGTCAACCCAGAAAATTAAATCCTGTTATGATCATTTATGATGTCCCTAAAGAATCAAACGAACAAGAACTTTTAAGTTCTTGTTCGGATATCATCTTTTAAGGGCACAAAAGGTGATATAGTTGTACACGTTGGCACTAATGACATTAAGAGTAGGAGACCGGCGGAATTACTTGACAAGTACAGGTCACTGATGAAAAAAAGCCGTGAATTAGGGTTGAAATTGAAAGTGTCTGCAATTCTGCCCAGACACGATAGGAGGGAGTATATGATGAGAGCCCTGTCAATCAATTCGGCCCTGGAAAGATTGTGCAGGGCTCAAGGGGTAGAATTTTTTTCAGCCTGGTCTGTACTTGTTAACAGGAGAGACTGCTTCTACAGGGATGGGATACACTTAAATAGAAAGGGTGCAAGAATGTTTGCTGATGCTATCGAGGCAATGTTAGGTGGGTCGGAAAACTGCTAGATTGGGGGGATACAAGGACTAATAGATTAACAGTAGCCACTGGCAGAGGTGAAAGTGATTCTTGCACTGCTTCTATTGGAATGAGCCGCAGCCTGGAAAATAAGATGCAGGATATTTCAGAGACTGCTGGGAATCATTGGGGTACAAGTAAACACATGGGTTGTGTTAGGGTAGCTAAGAAAAAGAACAGGTGCATGTATACTTGTGTGTACACCAATGCTAGGAGTTTAGTAAATAAATTTGATGAATTTGAGGTATTGCTCAAAACATCAAAGGCAGATATTGTGGGGATTTCAGAGACGTGGTGTCACACAGATATAAGAAATGCAGAACTGGAATTTGGGGAGTACAATGTGTACAGAAAGGATAGACAGGATAGGAAGGGAGGAGGGGTTATGCTATTAATTAAGAAACACATAAAATCCAAGGAAGTGAAGCCAGTCGACATCGCTGGACAGTGCAGTGTCGAGTCAGTTTGGTGTGACATAAGCATTGGGAGATCAAAATTGAGAGTAGGAGTGTGCTATAGGCCTAATGACTCTGATGAGTATAATAAGAAACTGTTCGGAGAAATAGAGTGGGCCAGTAAATCAGAGAGTCTTATAATGGGGGATTTTAATTTCCCAGATATTGACTGGAATTTGGGGGCTGGTCACTCACACAGTAGCAAGGCTTTTGTGGATTTATTGGATGATTGTTTTCTACATCAGCATGTTCGGGAGGCAACTAGAGGGAGTAATACTCTTGATTTGATTATCAGTAGTGATTCTTCATGCATTAAGAATCTGCAGATAAATGAACCACTTGGTGGCAGTGATCACAGTGTGCTGAAGTGGGAGTTACTCAAAGAGGTAACTACCATTAGGGGTAAAGGGAAGGGGTATTGCTTTCGTAAAGGCGACTACAATGGACTGAGACAGTATTTAAATTCTATACAGTGGGATCAACTGATGATATTGCCAACAGCAAATTCAAAATGGGAAGCATTCAAAGAACTTATCGTGGAAGCTACTAGGCTTTACATACCAACTAAGAAATATTGTTCAAGGTTTAGGCCTAAATGGTTGTCAGATGAACTAATGAGGCATATGGCAGAGAAGAAAAATGCATGGGATACATACAAATTAACACGTGACACGGACGCCTATGATAGATACAAGTTGATCTGTAACCAAGTTACAAAGGAGGTTAGGCAGGCGAAGGCAGATTACGAGAGATCCTTGGCAAGGGATGCGAAGAAAAACAGCAAAGAGGTCTTTACTTATGTAAGCTCTAGAAGGAAGGGGATGAATCAGATTGGTCCACTTGAGATCGATGGGTCAACTGTTGATGACCCTGCTCGGGTAGCTAACAAACTAAATGAATATTTTGCATCGACATTCACACATGAGGAGTTATTCAGCGAGGGGAATGCCAGAGGTGTATTCAACTCTAGCAGTAAGCTAGAGAATCTTGTAATAACTGAGAGCAAAGTGGAGGAGAAATTGTTGAAGATAAACACAAGAAAGGCACCTGGGGTGGATGGGATCTATCCAGTTATATTAAAGGAGGCAGCAAAGGAGGTAAGCAAACCCTTAGCCATAATTATGAGAGCTTCCTTGGACTCAGGGGAGGTACCCATTGACTGGAGATGTGCAAATGTGACCCCAATTCACAAAGGGGGATCAAAGGCTGACACAAGTAATTATAGACCTGTGAGTTTAACTTCTGTTCCCGGAAAATTAATGGAGGCACTGGTGAAAGAAGCACTGCAGGATCATCTAGACAAGACTTCAGTTATAACTAGGACACAGCATGGTTTTGTTAAGGGGAAGTCTTGCCTGACCAATTTGATTGGATACTATGATGCAGTCACAAAAGAACTGGATGCAGGGAATAACTTTGATATTATATACTTGGATCTTAGAAAGGCTTTTGATACTGTTGCACATGGAAGACTGCTGCACAAATTGGAGCAGCGTGGCATTGGAGGCAAGTTGCTGCTATGGATAAAGGGGTGGTTGAGGGGGAGAAGACAGAGAGTGGTAATCAATGGACACTGCTCATCGTGGACTAATGTTATTAGTGGAGTCCCTCAGGGTTCAGTATTGGGGCCTTTATTGTTTTCTGTATTTATAAATGATATTGATGATGGTATATTAGGCTTAATGTCCAAGTTTGCAGACGATACGAAGGTTGGCAGGGTTGTCAAGGACACTACTGACACTATGCTGCTGCAACAGGATTTGGAAAGGTTGAGCAGATGGGCTTCGAGGTGGCAAATGAAGTTTAACATTGACAAATGTAAAGTACTACATATGGGAAACAGCAACCCCAGAGCAACGTATCAACTCTGTGGTACTACACTGACAGTGGTAGAGAATGAAAGGGACCTGGGGGTGGTGGTGCAGGCAGATATGAAGTTCTCTGAGCAGTGCAGACGAGCTGCAAGAGTAGCTCATGGTGTATTGTCAATGATATATAGGAATTTTTCTAGCAGGGATAAGGAGGTGATTATTCCCTTGTATAAGGCAATGGTCAGGCCACACCTAGAGTACTGTATACAGGCCTGGAGGCCTCATTTCAGGAAGGATGTAGAGCTGCTGGAACGAGTACAGAGAAGGGCAACTAGATTGGTGAATGGGAAAAAGGGTTTCTCTTACGAAGAAAGGCTTAAGTTTTGCAAATTACAGTGTCTGGAAACTAGGCACCAGCGGGGTGATCTGATAGAGGTGTACAAAGCCTTGAATGGTTTGAGCATGCTCAATGCTGATGGGATTCTTCCTCTAGCTCAGAAAAATCACCTGAGAGGGCATAAATTCAAATTGAGGAAAGACAGATGTAGGATAGATGTGCGGAAATTTGCCTTTAGCCAGCGGGTGGTTGGTGGGTGGAACAGACTTCCATCCCTTGTCGTGGAAGTTGATAGCCTAAATAAGTTTAAGGCTCAGCTGGACAGGTATTTCGAACGAACAGAGGGGTGAAGTGGAAGTGGTTATTTTTATTTATTTATGTTACTTTTTTTTTTTTTTTTTTTTTTTTTTGGCTGATGCTGCATAAGCTTGCTTTCTTGCATCAAATGCCTCTACTAATGCTAATGCTAATGCTAAAGAACTTCTAGAAGATAATTACTCTAGAAATTTTAGTACTTCTGATCTTACGTTGGCAGACTTTAGTAAGGAATTAAAACTTAAATTTAAAATTTAAGCAAGAAACTATAATAATTTGCATTGGGTTGTTGACGTTACTCCCAGTTTGAGACTTCGTTTTCTAGGTCTCAATGGGAGAGTCTTTTTTGGTTGGGCAGTACATCCAGTAAAGGACTTTTTTATTACGTCTCGTGTTAAATGTCTGCCGTACGGCCATTCTGCTAGCTACTGCAGGCATCCCACAGAAATCTGCGGACATTGTGGCCAGGCAGGTCACAAAACTTCTGCTTGTCCAACTCCAGATGCTCCTATTGTCTGCCCTAACTGTAAAAATCGCAAACAGCCTTCTAACCACTCTTTCAAGGATCTTAAATGCCCCGTTTTTCTTGCAGCTAAAGATGCCATTAAACAAAGAACAAATTATACTATTTAATCGATATTTTGTCTGGTTTTTAGGTTAAGAGTATCTAATCATTGTATATCGTTAATTACAGAAGATTGTAAATATAGAAATTGTCATCATTGTAAATACTCATAGCTGTACATATTTTAATTCTTGTTCAGGATACAAGTTTTACCCTGTCCCAGAATTCACTGGTATCCTTAAAAATCATTAAGGTTGTAAAAATGATTATTCGGAAATTCCCTGAGTGGGATTGAGATGTAGTTTTAATTAAAGTATTGTTTTCTGATATAGTATACTGCAAGCATGGACTAGGTTAGGCCAAAATTTTGGTATCTCCTCCTTGCAAAAAAAAAAAAAAAAAAACTCTTATTACATATTCACTGCATACTAATTATTCATTTTGTAATAACATAATATTAACATAATATTAATTAATCATTGTATAACTGTTTTATTAATTTAGTTTGTTCTTGATGGTGTCCTGCATGGATTCACTGTAAGTCATGTTATATATTTGTTCTTGTTTTCAAACAAATATTGTATAACTGGTTTCCTTAATTTAGTTTGTTTTGAATGATGTCCCTGTGCGGCTTCACGGTAAATAATGTCATATATTTATTCATGATTTTAGCTCGTATACGCAGGTTTGGTATTGAGCTATAATATTCTATTGTAATCTTCGACTGAAGGTACATTCTATGTATTTCATTTTAACCTTTTCATTTTTCTTTCTTCCACTATAGTCAAAAGTATTCTCCCTCAGTTCACGCTTATAGTAGTTCCTGGCTGCCTCCTCGTTGCTAGGGACGGGAGCGGGGGGTTGGAGCATCTCTTCGCTCTCAACCCCCTGCTGCTAAAGCCAGGTGCCGGCATACATACAACGCGAACCTTACACTACACTACACTAGTTAACAAATAGCTATCCTTTGGAATCTATCTCTCTTTCGATCTTTCTCCTTTTTTTTT
This sequence comes from Mastigoproctus giganteus, assembly GCF_048544385.1. Taxonomy (NCBI): domain Eukaryota; kingdom Metazoa; phylum Arthropoda; class Arachnida; order Uropygi; family Thelyphonidae; genus Mastigoproctus; species Mastigoproctus giganteus. Next base: position 180,000,696 of record NC_143585.1, read on the forward strand.
TTTCCTGCCGGCAATTGGCGCTATGCCCTATAATACGACAGCTATAGGGGCAACCATGGTTACTGTCATTAACTTACAAACAATACTTGAATAATTTACAAGTTACATACTACTATTTGGATAGCTCTTGCTGTGATGTTGTTCCTTTGTAGTCTTAGGATAATAACTTTTTCTTGTGTGTCTAGGCCATCCCTCCTTGTACATAAAGTAGTGGTGAGTTTGGTGATACCTTTTTGTAACATTTAGTGAAGGAATCGTGCACTGCTTGCGATTTAAAAATCTGCCATTCTAGCGATAAATATTCTCAGCTTTAGTATTGAAAATGGCTGACAGTTATCATTGATTCCTTCACTGAACGTTTTTATTTCTGTGTTTGGCCTTTGACACTCTATAATCGGGTTGTCAAGCATCTTGCTTTCTATTTTGGCACATAAGCGTGGCTGTTAGTGACACTGGGGATTCACTTGTTTTTTTTTTCATATTGTGTCAATAGCCAGCCAGAAAAGAGAAACATTTTCTTGGCTCTGCCTACATTCTATAGTTGTGTTTTTTACGTGATCCCCATTGCTTCTTCATCGTTTGATCAACCAATGATTGTTAGATTATATATTTTTGGAGGGAAAGCTAATACAGTCATCAGACATTTTGGGGCTTCTAATGGTTGTCTTCAGTAGAAGCAGCCATCTTAAAGTGCGTATATACAGTGAAACTTCCCTTTAACGGACAGCCATGAAAATGTGTACGTTAGAGAGAAGTGTCCGCTAACAAGAAGTCTGAGGGAAAAAAAAGAAAGAAAGAAAAATCGTTAAACGTTTAATGTAAAATTAAATTAAAATATATACAGATTTTGAGCAATATTTTTGTAAATAATAAACAATTACATACACAAGTGATAAAGAAAAATTGTTAAACGTTTAATGTAAAATTAAATTAAATTATATACAGATTTTGAACAATATTTTTGTAAATAATATACATACAATTGTGCTATGCATATTATGACTTTATGTTAAGAAAAATACATACAGTAATCACTTATTTTCTTCTGCACCTTCTTCCGGCTGATAATTTTGTTTTGAACATTTGTTTGGAGTGAAGAAACCATCGAAAGTCCTTCAGTATCTTCTTCAGCAGCGAAAAACAGTTTTAAATGATTGATTTGTACGAGCGCTTCTTCTATTTTCATCGGTGGTTCGTCGTTAATATGTTCTTCGACAGAATAACCTCCTTCCATTTCTTCATCCTCATGAGGAACTTCTTGAAAAATATCAATGCTAATGTCGTTGATATCTAGAGCGCCATCTTCTGTAGTGAGGTTTGAGTCTTTTTTTTTTTTTTTTTTTTTTATGTGAACCCCAAACACGAGAGGTATTAGAACCTATAGTACTTAGTACCATGCTTGGGTTGGAGGTTGAGAAGACGAAAGAAGATATTTGTTGACATTGGACTTGAACTTCTGTAGATTGTAATTTTCAGGAAATACGTATGAAGGAAGGTTGTTCCAGAAAACGGCAGATGAATGAATAAATGAGGAAGATGAAAAGTTGGTTGTGTGGGTTTGAAGTTGGACAGTAAATGGATGTTGGCTGGTGGCGGCACGTGTTCTGACTGTTTTGAAAGAGAGAGCGGGAATTATAGAAGCCAATTCAGAAGAACAGTGCCCATGGAAATATCTGTAGAAGAGGCATGCAGCAGAAACAGTACGTCTATGAGAAAGCGAGTGGAGAGACTCTGTTAGAGATGAATCATTAATTAACCTAACTGCCCTCTTCTGAATGGAATCAAGAAGCCCGAGAGAGGTTTTGGGGGCACCACCCCAAATGTGGGAACAATATTCCATGGCAGGGCGGATTTGCGATTTATACAGAGTGAGCAGCTGTTTGGAAGAAAAGTAACGCTGAGAGCGAAAGAGAAAACCAAGTATTTTAGATGCAGAGGAAGCAATATTTGTAATGTGCTTGTGCCAAGAGAGATTAGAGGTCAGGGTAATCCCCAAAAGAGATATATCCTTTTGCCTAGAAATTGGAGTGTCACTAAAGATAAGCATAGGAGCAGAAGAATCCTTTTTGCGAGATATAAGACAAGACTGAGTTTTAGAAGGGTTGAAATCAACTAAGTTGTCTTTGCCCCACTGGAGAATTACCTGAAGATCGGCATTTAAGGAATTGGTAGCAGATTTTCGAGAAGTTGAAGCTGATTGAGCAGGGCAAGGTTTCTCAAAATGGAAAGTTGAATGCAATGTGCTATCATCGGCAAAACTATGGATAGGATTTCCAGTCAATGGAAGAAGGTCATTGATATACAAGAGGAAAAGAGTGGGGGAAAGAACTGAACCTTGGGGGACACCGGCATTAGTGGAGAAGTTAGAAGACAGAGAGCCATCTACCATCACCCTCAGTGAGCGATCAGAGAGAAAACTGGATAACCAATTACTAAAAACAGTTGGCAAACCATAAGATGGGAGCTTGTTTAGAAGACCTTTATGCCAAACACGATCGAAAGCCTTTGAGATGTCAAGAGCAACTGCTTGTGTTTCACCGAACCTTTCCATTGAAGTAGTCCATAAATGGGTAACATAAGCCAGAATATCACCAGTGGATCGACACCGACGGAATCCATACTGGCGATCGTTGATCAGACGGAAGGTTTCTAGGTAGTTTAAGAGTTGGCGGTTAATTGATTTCTCCATTACTTTAGAAAGAGTAGAAGTAATTGCAATGGGACGATAATTGGATGGGAGGGATTTGTCACCCTTTTTAGGAACTGGCTGGATATGAACAAATTTCCAAGCAGAAGGAAAAACACCTTTGGAATAAGAAAGTGAAAAAAGGCGGCAAAGAATAGGAGTAAGTTCAGGAGCACAGATTTTGAGAACAAGTGGAGAAATACCATCAGGACCTGGAGCTTTCTTAGCATCAAGATAGCATCAAGTCTATATATTTTTGTAGCCAGTGTCACTTGTAACAGAAGTATCATACATTATCAATAGATGTTGAAGTTCTTGTTCTTCTTGGTGATCCACATTGCTGTTCACAACTTCAATTTTTGCGTTTGAGAAGCCAGACTTTACAAAACAGTTCACGACAGTTTGTTTTTTAATGGCGTTTAGTGAAGAGGAAATCCATTGAATCGCATCCAGGATACTGATTTTCTTTGCAAGGTCACTCGCACATGTTACTTCGTTCGTGTTTGCAATGAGATGTCTTAAAACACATCTGTAGTGAAGTTTAAAATTTTTTATCCCTTGATCCAAGGGCTGACACTCTGCAGATGTGTTTGGTGGCAGAAAAATGATTTGAATGTTGGACAATTCAATGTGCTGGTGAGATGCATTATTATCCATGAAAAGAAATTTTTCTGTTTTGACGAATCGTGTTTTGGTTAAAGTGACATCCATTCGCTCATGGTATCTCGTGTCATCCACGCTTTTTTTAGACTTCCAATCAACATTCAAGATTCAACTTTATGCCCTTGAAACAACGAGGATCTTGTGGTTTTCCTATAACAAGAGGTTGTTCAAAGTCTCCCAGCATATTTGTACACAATAGTACAGTCAAGCGTTCCTTAGAAATTTTTCCGCCCGGCACTTTTCGTTTTTTAGACTCATTGCTTTTTCAGCAAGAACTTTAAAAAACAACCCTGTTTCGTCACAGTTGTAAATATCCGTAGCTTCAAAATCAAGACATAAATCTTCCAATTTGACGGTCCACTCTGTTACAACCCCAGGATCAACAGATCCACCTTCCCCATTTACGGTTTTCGAAGAAATTTTATGCCGAGATTTGAACTTGTCTAGCCATCCCACAGAAGCTTTCAACTCATTTACTCCCATACATTTCACAACCTCCAAAGCCTTTTCCCTAATAATAGGCCCATTAATTGGAAATTTTTAGCACGTGCGCGACAAATTTGAAATCCTTCAGTTTTCGGGAATGATTTTTGATCCTGATAATTTACATGTTGCCAATATTGTTTGAGCAGTTCATTTTTTTCTTTAGGATATCGCTTACCTGCATCTTCCCGATTTTGGATTTTACAGCGAGATTGCAAACACAATTTTTTTGCCGATCATACGCATTAATGAGTTCGACTATTTTTTAAGGTTAAATGTTTACGAGAAGACATTATGCACTTCACATGACACAGAACAAAACTGAAAGCTGAAACTGAAAAGACGAAAGGCCGACCATATTCCCCCCCTCCCTGCACACACCGAATTCATCAGAAGTTTTACACGTGCCTTAAAATTCTTGAAAAAGGGTTTAGAACCGCGACGTAAACCATGATAAAATTCAGAGAATCAGAAATAGAAAACAAACACAGGATTGAGGCAATACGTGGAAGAAACCTTCCTAGAAAAAGGGCCGTGAGCTGCCCGCTGTCTGTTATGAGGAGATCAAATTAAGTGCTAATCTAAACGGAACAGTGCAGATTGCCTGTCCCCGTCCGTTACAGAGAATGTCCGCTAGACAGAAGCTGCAAACACGTTAAAACCAATGGAGGTGAGTTGGGGAATTTGAAAATATCCGTAGTAGAGAGATGTCCATTAACGAGAGGTGTCCGTTAGGAGAGGTTTCACTGTACTTTACTATGAAATCCTCCATTTTGTGACTAACTCTTTGTATGGATGCAAATTATTCATATATTTGGTGAAATATATTAGTGACACATCATAGCTATACATTATCGGTACTTAATCTTTATATACACAGAGGCACAGAAGAAAGAAGTACACTGTGTCTGAGAATTTATTAACATACCAAGGTATAAAAATATTAGTTAAATTTTTGGTTTAATTGGACTACCATCATTAATGTTTTGTGTATACTAAGGGGATAAAAATTGGGGTTGACCTGATAGTGCTTCCTCAGTATCTTGGAGTGTGTCTAGCTGGTAATATTGTTTCTTAAGTTGTTTAATTGCCACTTAACCTGTTTCTCATTGCTCTATGGGTTTTCTTTTTGCTTTTGAGCTTTTTGGGCTATTTTAATAATTTCTATATATCTTGGCTTCTATGGGGTCTTTTGTAATGGTTCACACATCTTTCATTATCTTTAGGGATCCCTTTTTCAGTTTTTAAGATTTCAGTGCTGCCTGGTGGCAACTTTTTGAGTTCCTTATTTACTCGGTCCCTCTACTCCCAAACTTTTGTTTGGGGTGTATTACATAATCCTTACTGGGATCATTATATTGTCACAAAGTTTCATTGTGATTGGTTAAAATTGTAGGTGTTATCAACTATTTTTAAAAACCCTCTTTTCATCCAGGTATTTTTGTCACTTTTCACAAATTCTTTTGAGTGCCATTTCTCGGCCCCTAATCTACCGATATTAGTCAAATTTAGTTTCTGGTCTTTTCTTGATTAATATTTTAATTTGACACTGCCACCTGATGGCAGTTTGGGGTACTAAAGGTTCATCTTGTTTTTTCGTGTTATTCTTTTCTGCTCAATTGCAAAGTTCCTTACAGTTAGTTCTAAGGTTTTTCTAAACGTTTAAGGTCAATATATCTTATTCCTCTAGTTCTTGTATCTCTCCTCAGGGCTTTACTTTCAAGGATTATTTTCATTTCTTTGCGATTTCTTCTGTTTATCAACTGAATTCTAAAAGTCTTTCCTATGGCTTTCCCCCAATTTTATAGGATGGATAACCTCCCTTCCTTTAGCTCCAGTGTTTCACCTCAACACTCTCCTCAATCTTTGTCCTCTAACCTAACTCCATCTTCCAAATTGGCTAACTCCTTAAATCCATTTGTAAAAATGATTGACTGTACGAAAGACAATAATTCCTCACCTGTCATAAATTTTAAACCTGCCGTAAATTCTACCTCCACACCTTTGTCTGCAGATGATGATTCGGCTTCCTCCACTGTTACACCTGGTAAAGAACTCTGCTTAGGGAATCCAGGTGCTCTCATAAAAGCTTTTAACCATTATAAAAAAGCTATGCTGAACTCTCAAGTGAATTACCTGAAATGACAGCTGCTCGTTTCTTAAGCTTGACTTGGTGTTGTTGGATTGGTGTTGAGGAATTAATTCAAGCTGTGGCTCCCATAATTGATTACAACTGTTCTCTCCTTAAAGGCAAGGATGTTGAAATTGTAATGCTCAAATATACACTTGCTGAACTACAAGATATTTTTAACGACAATGCCATTTTAAAGGAGTCTGCAGAATCTAAAGATAACCAGATTAGTGAACTAAATGACAGACTTACAAGCCTTCAAGAAATTTCTAGTGAAAATACTTATTTAAAAGAAATTCTAAAATCTAAAGAAAACCAAATAACTGAACTTAATTCCAGGGTAACATCCCTGGAGGTGTTGGTGGAAAAATTCGATAACGTATCTGAAGTTTTTAACAGCAAAGAAAACCAAATCAAGGAAATCCAATTAAAACTGGGATCTCTTGCCTTATGGTTAGAAGAACTCTCTGCTCTGATTTCATCTCCTTCGCCACCAGATCCTTCAACTTCTAAGGATGCTCTAACATTAGATTTACATTCTAAATTGTATTCCCTGACCCTGCAGCTGGAGGTTTTAAATTCCAAATTGACTTTGCCTCCTGATCCCAGTGATTCTGGTGCTCCCTCCTCTATTCCCCCTACTTTTGCTAATTTTCTCTCTGCCTCTGGAGCTTGGCTCATCTGCCCTGGCTCATCTCAACCTCAGAAAAGTTTTGTCCTTTTAGTCAAACCAGAAGACAGTTCTTCTTTGGGGACCAGTGAGGAGGTTTTTTTCTACTATTACCAGGAACTTGAAATCTGACTTGAAGCACGTTAAAATTAAATCTATCAGAAAAATTAAAGACAAAGGAGTATCTACTGAAACGAATTCAATTCTTGATCTTAATAAAATTAAAGTGTTCTAAATTTGGTGAGCTGAAATTTAAAACTGAACTTCCCAAGAAAATAAACCCTACTATGGTTATATACGACATTCCTCATGACACTATTGATAAGGATATGTTGGATGATTTGTTTGAATACAACCTCTCTGGCTATGATGATATCTCCTTATCAGAGTTCTTAAAAGAGACCAAAATTCGTCTAAAAATAACTGCCAAAAATAAAGTAAACTTGCACTGGGTCCTTGAGGTTTCTCCTAGGATAAGATCTTATTTTATCGGTATGAAAAATCATATTTTCCTTAACTGGAAGGGACATATTATCAAGGACTTCTTCATCACCCCTACGTTGTTTTAAGTGTCTTTAATATGGACACTCCTCTCACTCTTGTAGACAGACTGATCACACTCGAGGCCTCTGTGGTCTGACTGGCCATTAGGCCTCTGGATGCCCTAATCCTAACACCCCAGCTACCTGCCCTAATTGTAGCGTGAGAAAAAAGGACCATAACCATTCATTTAGAGATCAATCCCGTCCTGTGTTTAAGGCTGCCACAGAAGAAGTTAGGCTTAGGACAACTTATGCTATAAATTCATTTATTTATTTTACTTCTTCAAGTTAGTTGTCTGTTCGGCCTGCTACTCAAACAATGTTTCTCTGAGTGCTGGCCGTGCAGTTTTGCTCAAACTACAAGTTGTGTATCTCTATTTTTTATATATGATGATGATCTTGTGTGGTCCTTATTAATGGCCTGATTAATTTTCAGAAAATTGATTTGTTTTGTGAAACTCTGCAGCATAATTAGTGAATTTTCTTATCTTTTATTGTATAAATTTAGAGTTTGGATTTTAGCCTTAAAGGTATAGTTAAGTCATTAGTTGTTTTATTTCTGCTTCTAGGAAAGCTCCTGGAAACAGTACTTATGTTTAGTTATTTTATGTTGTTATTTTGTATATATGTATATATATTTCTTGGCTTTTCTGCAGAGTTTTCGATTTTATTGTGAAGCTCTGCAGTGTTGGTTAATTTTCTTCATTCTTTGATAATGTAAATTTTTAGACTTGGTTACTGCCTTACAGGACTAGGTTAAAGCCATAAAAATTTTCTAGGTAGGCCCTAGAAACCTTCAAGGCATGTTTGCTAATATTGTATTTCGTATACATGTAAATATGTTTATAGCTAATATTTTGACTTTTATGTACTCTCTGCAGAGTTTCCGTATTAATTTAAATTAGTTTAAATCGTTTTAAATTACTAATGTTTTAATATTGAGTTACTAAAACTAAACTTGATATGCTATGTAATAACACTCCTTAAGTTTTACTTTAACATTCCACATACTGGTTTTGTCAGTTTTGTCTACTGACTGTTCCTAACTTACCAGAATTTCTGAGATTTACACATCTTCATTCCTTTCTTTTACTTTCTTTATTCTTTTCTAATAACTTATGGGGTTCATTTAATTATGTTTTGAATCCTACTTGGTCCTTTTGTTCCTGACCAGCCAGATTATACTTGAACCAACTGATTTACATTGTGGAATTATTTTTACATCATCTAATAATTTCTTTTAGTCTTAATTGTGTTCCTTACACTTACTGGACTTGTGTGGTTTTCTCTGGACTCTGCCTCTCAAAATTCCCTATTTAACTGAGATAATAAACTTTTCTTCTTTTTTCTCTTCTCTACTTAACTCCCTATTTTCTTACATTACATATAACACTTTTGTATTTCTGCTCTCCGCAGTGTTCACTATTCTGCTGTTGGAAGATTCTTTTGGCTGTACTACACTTTGCTCTAGTTATTAAGTTGTAAAAATTCTCTCTTGTGCATATAACTTTTCGGAATTTTCTTCCTTTGGAAATTTCCATTGTTTATTCTCTTGGTATATGTTGTATATACTTGGCTTATTAATCTTATCTTGTTATTCTCCTTTATTTCTGGTTTTATTTTGATTTTCAGGTGGCGAATTGGGCTCGCCTTTTGATATTTTCATTCTTTTGTTTATTTTCTACTTGAACTATCTTGTTGTCTTCTCTTGTATTTAATTTTATTTTATTTTATTGAGGTTCCTTAAACGTCAATTAGCAATGTGCTAGACTCCCTGGAGTGCCTCCTCATGGCTAGGGACGGGAGTCAGGATGCAAGATATATTTGTTCTTGCCTCCTGGCTGCTAAGTCACCAGATGCTGGCAAACAACACACAGCAAAACATACATTCATAAAATACATACATATTTTACACACTCGCCGGCTTTAATACTACAGAGAAACATAAGGTATGTTCGTGTCAGACGGCACCTGGGATTTCTCCCATCTCCGCGTGTGTTTCACTGTATCGAGGACAGTACACTGTCAAGCCAGAGACTTGAAAGTGTGTGGGTCGTGTCTGTGCAGTGTGATATGTTGTGCCCATTGTTTATCCGGCTAATTGGCCGCCAGGCCCCTAGTGGGGCCCGACGTTGCCCATACCCTGCCACGTGGAGGCTAGCCGGGTGTATCCAGTATCACAACAATTTGCTCTGGCAGGTCCTGCCACCTAGTTTCCTGGGATTTCAGTGGCTAGGGCCTATTTAAAAAAGAAAAAAAAAAAAAAAAATTTTATGCATTTGACATTAATGCTTAATGGGATTGCTGTTAGGAAATTGCTGGTTACGGTTGAACACTAAAGAGATGTGTTAAAGGCCAAATATGTCGGGCAAAATTTTGATGTTATTAAATTTAGACATGTAACGCTTGATAAAAGCTGATAGTGTTAGATATCTTAGAGATTTGCACAAAACCGGTAGAATTTAGACGTTGGTTATAATTTGGCGGCATTGTTAAGGGGTGTACTAGGTCGATTTAGTGAGAGAGAGAGGGGGGGAGATTGAAGACTGGGGAGGAAACAGATAGAAGAATAGGGACGGATAGAGTAGGCATCCCCAAAGAGGTCAGTGGAGACGAGCCCCACCAGGCGAAATATAGGGGTAGGCAGGGAGGAGAGGAGACAGAGATCCGTCTCCTCCATTCCCTGCCTGGGGATGGGGTTTTAAAGGGAACCAGGTTAGAGTACCCAGTTCGGATTGCCAATGGCGTGTTGGCAGCAAAGCCGCAGAATGTCTTCGTCGGTGTCATGTCCAAGGAGTGTCGAATCCGGTATGAAGGTCCAGCTGCCCATCCCGCTCTGGGGGTGGGATATGTTAGCTGGCAGTGGGGAACCTACCAGGTGAAGGGGGGGGGACACACACATTTACTTCATTCGTAATGTGCATTCTCACTCTACTTGCATTCTTTTTTTTTTTTTTATACTTTTTTCTTATTTTATAATTTTTTTTTTTTTTTTTATACTTTTTTATTTTATAATTATTATTTTTTTTTTATTTTATTTCTTTTTTTTTATACTTTTTTATTTTATAATTATTATTTTTTTTTTTATTTTATTTCTTTTTTTTTATACTTTTTTCTTATTTTATAATTTTTTTTTATATATATATATATATATATATATATATATATTTTTTTTTTTTTATTTATTTATTTTTTTTATTTTATTTTATTATTTTTTTTTATTATTTCACTCAACTCATTCATCTTTTTCTCACACACCAGGAGGGGATGCAATGATGGGTAGCGTAAATTTAAATACTAATTAAAACCAGGGTTAGTGTGTACTTAGCATTTGTGGTTTGTGTTCTTTTCTCTCACGCTTGCACTTTTATTCATTCTTCTAGCTCTCATCTCATTTATTCGACTCTTTCTTTCTGCACTGCATTCTCTGGGCACCGTAACTTACTGTTATTCTTCAGTTGTGGTGCAGGCCTAGCTGCAAGGTTTTTTTTTTCTTTTTTTTTTTTTGCAGGCCAAGGGAGAATGCAGTGATAGTGTTTATGTGGTTTGTAAATGTTTGTTGGTACAATATATATAAAGTAATGTAAGTTATTTTTAACTTTGTATTCTTTTGGCCAATTACATTTGCTCTTCTGCTCATTCCCATTCACTTTCTCTGCATGCATTCCCATCCCCCTCCCCCACACTGATTTGGGGCCCCAGGTTCCTACACATGGCATGGTAGTCATGGGTAGTTTTGTTACGTCAAGTTTCTGTCAGGGTGCAGAATTCTGCTACCCTAACAGTTTTTAAATCATCATCTGGGCATGGTGGGAAACTTGAGCAATTTTACTATTGATTATTGTTTAATTGCTGGGGGGCTGAATTGCCATTCTTTGCATTGCTCTGCGCATTTCGAAAACTTTCTGTGTGAAAGATGTAAAAGCTTTATAATTTTGCTCTTCTATGATGAAGAGATGTTCTTCTCCCCTGGGAAGGGGACCAATCTGTGCTATTAGCTCTGTTCTGGGGATGTCATATATTATACATTCATAGAGAATGTGTGCCCAGTCTTCACTTTCGCCACAGGTGCAGTTTGGGTCATCGGTCAGGCCTAAGGAGGTTAGTTTCGCCTTTAGGGAGCCGGGCCCTGTCAATATAAATGATGTAAAAAGTCCAGGGGCATACCACTTAGGTGGCTTTGGGCTGACCATTGACACCAGTGGCAGAAACCGTTTGGTGACCAGACCTCTGGTTTCCTGCTCCCACTTTGTTTGCCATAGCTCGTGGGGCTTTGTGGCTATTCTTTTTCTTTCATCATTGAAGGTATTGGTTGTATCAAGGGCTATCCCCAAAAAATTCTGTGGGTATGCCCTTTTTAAATCTATAATATAAGCCTCTTTTGGCTACTTCCAGTTAAAGTGGGAGAGTTCCGGCCAGCAACTGTAGTGCAGGTGTGCTTACTGTGCGACATGCTCTGGTAATAGTGAGTAGTATTGTCCTTTGTATCGATTCTAATTTATTCCTATTTCTTACTATGGCCGAGCGGATGAACCACGCACCGGCTCCATAGGTGATAACAGGTAGGAACATTGCACGGTATATGATTGCCAAGGTCTTTCTTTTGAGTCCCCAGTCTGCTCGACTGATCCTGGCAATCATACCTGCATAATTTCGCACTTTCTTCGCCAAGTAGATCAAATGGGGGTAAAAAGTTAATTTTGAATCAAAGACCACTCCAAGATATTTTAGTTCTGTTACCATTTTTATAGTGATTGTGTTAATTTTGATTTCTGGACGTCTTCGTATGTCCAAATTACCTTTTAGAAGTATTTGTTTGGTTTTTTCAGGCGATATTTTGAGCATGTGCATTTGTGCCCATTCCTGCAGCTGCAAGAGAGCGGCATTTGATCTTTGCTCTACAACCACTCATGAGTTGCCTTTTACAAGGAAAATCATGTCATCTGCAAATTTCCACGGGGCCCAGATCCAAGGCCAGAAATTCATCCAGAACAATGTTCCAAAAGAAAGGGCCAAGGATTGATCCCTGCGGGCAGCCTTTATTCACAGGGCGTGTCAATTCCTGGAACCTTGTGCATACTGAGACACTTCTGTCTGTAAGGTAGCTGTTTATTACCTTATAGAGGTTTTGTGGGGCATTTGCCTGGCGAAGTCTCCTAAGGACACTAGGCCACCACAGTGAGTCAAATGCCCCAGCAAAGTCAATGGAGATTGCCAGCATATATTTCTCCTCTGTGTTTTTAACTGCTGTCAGTAGGTGGTGCATGGCATCCTCCGTAGAATTGCCCTGCTTAAAACCATACTGATTGTTGGAATGCAAGCCTGCTTCTGTGTAATATTGAGCTAATCTGCTGTATATTAATCTTTTGTATATTTTCCCTAGTACAGGGAGTAGGGCTATTGGTCTATATGATTTGGGATCAGTAGGGAGTTTTTCAGGGTTTTTCAGGATTAACCTTAACACAGCTTGTTTCCATATTTTTGGGAATATACCTTCTGTCATACAGTTATTATATAGTGCTATTAATTTATCTGGTGCTATTTCTGCTAATTTTTTGATAATCTCAACCTCTAAGAGGTCAAAACCTGGGCATTTATTGTTTTTGGTTTTAGATAGTGCTATTTCTAAGTCTTGTATAGTGAACAGAGGTTCAATATTGGCATTGTCATATTCAGTGTTTTCTTTTATAATGTCGAGTTGGGTGGGGGGAATGATTTCCAGTTTCAGTCTGAATGATACTGTCTAGGATGTTATTTACAGAATCCACCCAACACAGGGTTGGGGTTCCATCTGGTTTGACAGTAGTTTCTAAGACATCTCCTCTTGGCAGCTTGTTGGTCACTATTCTGTAGACAACTCCCCAAGGGTTATTGTTTCCAGTAGTTCCCACCAAGTGCTTCCAGCATTCCTTTTTCTTATCTCTTATGAGGGCTGTATACTGATTCCTGATTGTTTTATAAGAATCTCTCAGTGCATCCACCTCATTTTGTGACCAAGATGTTCTGGCTCTTTGAAAATGTCTCCGTGCCTGGTGTACCCTACTTCTGAGTATAGTCAGTTCGGGACACCACCAGGGAACTGTCTGCTTCCTCGGTTTTTTCCGTGGGATAGACAGGGTTGCTGTTTTTGTTAAAATGTTTGTCATAGTCAGTGCTTGCTCGTCCGGGCTACAGTTGCCTGATCTAGACCACTCATTTCCCTGTTTTTGCAGCTCGGCTGCTGTATGTTCTGCAAAAATCTGCCAGTTTGCCTTTTTAAGGTTATACCTTTTGATATCCAACAGAGAGTGTTGAGTTGTTTGTAATTGCCTGTTTAGTTTGAAGGAAATGGCTCTGTGATCTGTGGTCCAGGCTGGCTGGACACACCAGTCTGTGATTTTATAAGCTATTGAATTGGTGGCAAGAGTGATATCAATGTCACTCTCCCACATGGTACTGCTAAAAGTTGGGAGGTTATTTGGTTGGTTTAGCACTTGAAAGGGTGAGGTGGCTATATAGTCTGAAAGTATCTGGCCGTTGTGTGTGCCTGCTCTGTCTTCTGTACGGCTATGCCATAAGGCTGACCGGCAGTTGACATCAGCACACACTATGATATTTGCAGTAGGTAGCAAGTTTGTGACTACTTGTAGGTATTCAATAGTTGGATTTATATCTTCACCTGGTCTGGAATATAGTGAAATAATGTAAAACTGTCCTACAGCACTGGTAGTATGGGCACACACTCCCACTGGGGAGCAAAGGTGACCCACCTTTGTGACTGTAAGGTCAGTATTTTTAACTACTATTGCTGTGGAAGGGACACCTGAGGTGTATTCTATTATTTTATAGTCTCTTGGGTATCCCTGAACTCTACCCATATGTGCGTAGGGCTCCTGGAGTACCAAGATATCTATATTATTTTCTTCCAATTTGAGTTTGATCTGATCTACAACGGCTCTTGCTCTTTGAGCATTCAATTGGACAAGATTTAGAGCCCTAGTCACATTTATGTTTTCAATCTGGCCCATAGTTGGTCCTAGATTGTATACGTTTTGCCATTTTTTTTATAACTGGGGCATTTATCATCCCTGATACTATGTGTATAGTCAGTCAGCCGTGCTGCTTTGCAAGTAGCACATTTTGGCTGCTGAGACTTATTTTTGCAATTTTTGTAATCGTGGCCAGTGACTGCACAGTGACCACAGACAGGTTCTTTCTGAGTGCAGTCTCTGGCAATGTGACCATATTTATGACAGTTAAAGCAACTTTGGATAGGGAAATGTTCTCTAAATCTATGACTGGTCCAGCCAGCATAGATTCTCTGTTGTCCCTGCAATACCTTCCAAATTTTTGGTGTAATTTCTGCAATTATGTTGAGTTGTCCATTCCTTTTGTTTTTTGTTGCTCTTTTCAGCAGGAATTCAGCAGCAAATTCATCTATTGTCATTTCATTGTTAAAGTTTTTGAAGTAGATATCCATCATGAATTCTTTTTCTATTACTGACACAGGTACATCAAAGATTAAAATATTAGGGTTTTTCCCTTTTGGTTTTTCAGGGAGCAAGCCCAGTTTTTCAATTTCAGGATGGTTTTCTATTTTTCTTAGATCTTCTTTGCTTGCTACCTCCATTAGGACTCCATTATTCCTGATTTTCCGCATGTTGTTTATCTTTATTTCTCTCAGATGAGGCCTCAGCTTTGTTACCACTGTGTCCTTAACTGCCTCACTGGTTTTATGGGTAGAGTCACTTTTTGCTTTCAGAATAACAATGTTGCTTTCCTTGTTTATATTAGGTTGCTTAGTAGCTATTTGATTTGCTTTAGTTATGTCCTGTTTGCTATTAACCTTTGCACATTGGGCATAGGTTAGTGTGTTCATTGTTTTATAGTTGTTCTTCTCCTCAGTTGTAACCTCTAATTTTGATTTTAACACTTGGTTCTCTGTGTTTAATTCAATCAGGCGCTGCTCAAGCAGTGACCAACAGTTCACTATCTGCAGCCTAATTGCAGAAGTAATCCTGTTGGTTTGCTTCTAGATACACTCTGGTTTCCTTTGCCTGTTTGATAGAGTCAGTCAAATTTGTTAGGTAGTCTAGTTTTACTTCTTCTGTCTTTTGTTGCATCTCTGGAATTTCTATAGTTTCTTGATTTTTTCCTTTCCTGCCCTTCTTAATACTGAGGGGGCCAGGAGGCCAGCTATCCAGTTCGTTACCATTTTCCTCATTAACAGGGGCTTTCTCCCTGAGCATTCTAGCCTCATTTCCAGAGGAGTCTTCTAGGTCATTGTCCAGAATTTTGTCATTATTTGATTTTTCAGCCATAATTTCTGCGTTAAATTCACTTTTAGCAATTTTTTGACGTTTTAAGTAGTGGTTTGAGGTACTTATTTCCAGTGTAGGCCCACTAGAAATCAGAAATCGCATTTTCAGATTTTGGCGGGAAACGCCTGTAGACAAAGAAAACTATTTTATAAACCAAGTATAAGTTAATTCTGTCAGGAGTATTATATGAGCCGTTTCAAGTATAATATATTCAAATTTCTCGACTTTTGAGACGTATTCAAA